>NC_067400.1:13606186-13906186 GCF_016432865.1 Antechinus flavipes | reverse complement strand
TACAAGGGATAGAGTGCTTTTCTGGCATGTGGAAGACTCATCTTCCCAAATTCAAATCCAGCCTTAACATTTACCATGTGATCCTGGGCAAATCACTTTACCCTGTCCATCTCAGTTCCTCATGAAGTGGGAAAGGAAATGATTAGCCACTCTAATATCTTTGACAAGAAAACCTCAATCACAAAAACCCCACCCCAAATGGGAAATGGGACTGAAAAATGACTGACCAACAATTTTAATGTGTTCATTTCATAGAATAGTAAATTTGATTATTCATTCTGAAAATTTTTTACTAACTTAATAATTAATATCACTGAATCTCAGTGGCCAGTGTGTGCCAGCCATATCTAAACTAGAATCCCATCCAACCTTCATGTGACCACTTCCAGGAGACTCATATTCCTTGGCTCTTGAACTTGAATTATTGCGCCCTAGAGAAGGTGTACAGGTTCATTTTGGCTTAACACAAGCCAAAACGTCTGAAAAAAAATTAGCTAATCTCTTTCACATGGCTTCAACCTTTGACAGTGGCACTGCAATTTGCAATGCAACTCACCTATGACTTCTTTCGAAGTATATATATTGTCAGTGCCCTGGCAGATGTCTACATAACACACTAATGGTCTCCCTCTAGATCCACAGATCCCAGTGGGACACAAAAGTTATGTACTTATTGGCAATCCCTCACTCCTTTGTCCATCCCTTTTCCCCTCATTATAGTCCCTCAGTATGAGGATAACCATTCAAGCAAATAGTACTTTGATGACCCAAATCTGGTAGTCTAGCCATGTATCTCAGTAGCTCTGCTCATCTTTGCCATATTATTTTCTGGTCAGTTGCTATTTCCATGCTTTAACACGAAGTGTGTTGTGTAGGAGGAAAGGAGATTTATGTGGTCTCTGGATGAGAGATTATTAGGGAGGACAGAAAAAGTTATAATAAGCATACGAAACAGTTTAAGATCATCAGATCTAAGAAATGAAGGGATGAAGGCAGCTAGGTGGCTCAGTGGATAGAGCACCAGCCCTGAAATCAGGAAGACCTGAGTTCAAATCTTGTCTCAGACACTTAACACTTCCTAGCTGTGTGACCCTAGACAAGTCACTTAACCCCAATTGCCTCAAGGATGTAGACATTATTCAACACAAACCACTTTTTTTCTTCTTAACTATACACTGGAGATATAAATGCAAAACCAAAGATGATCCCTGCTTTGAAGAGGTTTGTATTTTAACAGGAGAATGGTGATCATGAAGAAGTATTAAATCTTTTAGAAAATTACAGAGATGATGAATGGATCTGTAGGAAAACAGATGGGGCCATCTTTTCTACAAATAGTTTTCATTAGGATTCTTTAACTCAAAAAGGACATGGAAAAAGACAAAGGTATGCATGTATACCAAGTCAGATGGCAAGAGAATAATATTGTGGGTGAGCTGAGGCACTCACCAACCAGCACAATGTAATGAGAATTTAGGGTTAGGGTTAGAGTTGGGAGGTGCGAAGTTAGGGTTAGAGTCGGGAGTTGGGGGTTGGGTTAGAGTCGGGAGTTGGGAGTTGGGTCAGTCACACATCCCTTTAAATATGGAAGTCCAGGTGAGAATTTGGGTTTAATGAAAAGTCTTAAAGTTTGAAATAGGGTGAAATTAACAAGGAAAATCAATATGGTAAGCTGAAGTCAGTTTCATTATATGACAGGGTTAATATTAATAGGAGCTTCACTCTTAAGAAATCTGGACCAGTACTATCCCCCTTCTAAGCAATGTCTTCCCAGGAACACCTCAAAGGCAGAACCAACTTGGATTCATTCTTCTTTGTCATGTACCCCATTGAAAACTCTGACAATGGTAATTATCATCGTCAGTAATAATTATGTTATGCTTGACAAAACAACACATATTATATAGAGCTTTTCTTCCGAGGAATTCAACATGCTGCTATCATCCTACTCATTATTTTCCTACATAGAAAGTGGGGGTGGGATGGAGGTGAAACCGATTCTTCTGTAATATTGTTAAAAGGAGCTGGCTTCCATTTCCATTTGGGCCTCGGTCATCTATTTCAAAGAATAGCAGTTCAAGCAGATTCCTCTTTCTCTTAATTAGCAAAGCGTTCCTTGAGTAAATTCCCAAAGCCAACAAGTTTTTTTTTTAAACCTCATACCTGAGAAGTCTGAAATTCCTGTAATTCTTTGCACAAATGTGATTGGCCAGCTAACTGATTTTTGTCTCAGGGATTCTCTATCTGTAGCACCAGGGTTTTTTATTTTCAGGCCAATTTCTTTGCTTTTACACGGGCTCCTCCTCTCACGTAAGGAATTTTCCCAGTAGAGATCGTGATACTTGATGATTGGAGAAAGAGACAGTGGAATGTCTGGCAATAATGTTAGACTCGAGCAAGGCACTTTGGAGCAAATGAGGGAAGAGAGATCCAAGCTGGATGTTTAATTCACAGGATAAGAAATCGAGGGGCTTAGAATGCTGCCCTAGAGTATTGAGGGGTTAAAAAGCCACAAGTTTCTAGGAGGTGAAACTTTTCATGGCTCGGTTATACCATGTTCTGGATATGAACTGATGGCTGGTTAGAACTCTGAGCCTGGAATGGGGCAAAACCGAGTTTAAATATGATCTTACTAGGTGTGTTACCCTGGGCAAATCACTAAATGCTGCCTGCCTCAGTTTCCCCAATTGTAAAAAGGGGGCAATGATAGTTTCTATACGGCCCGATTGTTACAATGATCAAATAAGATTTAATTTATATAGTGGCCAGCACACAGCCGGTGCTTAATAAGTGTTGGTTTCCTCTCTCATGGTCTTTTAAATTTTTATACACACACATATATGTATAATATTTATCTTTATATATTATATATATGTTGGTGTTGGGGTGGGTAAGTGAGGAGAGAGATTCAAAGCTGTATTCAAAGTTTCACAAGCTTGGGACTACACCATATTGATAAGTCTCCAGCACAGATGTTCACTTGTCTTTTAAGGGAAGGCTCAGAGTGGGAGTCAACAGGTCTAAGCTTCAAATACCATCAACGATATTTCCCTACTGTGTGACCCTTAAATCACTTAAAATATCTGAGGCTGTTTCCTCATCTGGGTTAGTGAGAGTAGGGATGATGAAGAAAACCAGATGTGTCTGTATTCGGAAAACTCAAGTTGAGTTGAAAACACCAATTTTCCATCTATCACAGTCCAGAGAACAAGGTTTTCCCCAACTCCCCTCCCTCCCCCATACTATTTTTGTTACCTACTGAACCCCCAAACTTACTTCAAGGCTCTTAATCTTCCAGGCATGAAGTAGGAACATTGTGTGTGACACGTTCTGGTTTCAAGGTAAACATTCAAAGTCAGCACTCTCTGAGTGACCCTGAGTGGGTAATTTGACTCTATGCCTCAGGCAGAATGAAGGTTGAAGGTGGTGGAAGTACTCAAACAGGAACAAAGATCATCCTGGTAAGGACCCTGGAAGTCAAGCTGTCAAATCCCTATCGTACAGATAAAGAAACTGAGGCCCAGGGAAGTTAAAAGATTTGCTTGCCGATGGTCATACCAGCAAATATTAAAACTGATTTGGAAATGTGATTGATCACTGTGATCTTAGGCAAATACCTGCATCTGCCAAGCAGGGGGACTGGATCAGATGATCCCTTTCTAGTTTCGAATCTATGAACCCATGACTCATCTTGCAAGAAGAGTATTTTTGGTAACTTCTAAGTGACAGTGGTGGAATTTGAACTCTGGTCTTCCTAATTGAGCAAAGCCCTCTAGCCATTAGCTATGGAGCTTTTAACAAAACATTTCAACAGATTGAAAAACCAAATTATCTATTAACAAGCTCAAATAAGTCTTTGGCATTCTGATTTGTGGCCAACTCGTGTCTAACAAAATTAGAAATGGAAGGAATCTGAGGGGTCATTTGGTTAACTGTTCCATCTAATTCAATAGTCTTTTTTCCAATATCCCTGGCAGATGGCTACCCTCCTTCTCTGCTTACCTATTATCAAGAGATGAGAGTAACTATGACAACATGTCAACCAGATAAGCTACATAAGACAGTTTGCTAATCAAGAAATCATCCTATGACCTTTGTAGACGTGGAAATATTATTATTTGTTTCAGAAAACAGTGATTGCTATCGGAGAAAATATGAACTTTGTAGCAGGAATACTGTAAATATTGCCTCCTTTAGATTTGCTGTAAAAGTTTATGGAGATTGACAGACTGTTCTCTTATTAACATATGACCTAGTTTCTATAAAATTTAATGGCCCCAGGCCAGGCATGCTTTGCAGTAAATTCCATAATTCTTTATGTCTGTCTCCACCCACCAACATATACTGTACCGATTATTCAAAATCTGTATTGATTCACAAGCCAGTAAGCATTAGATTCAATTCAAAAATAATGTTTGTTTATTAAGTACCTACTATGTGCTAGAAGTTATCACTTCTGGTAACATACCACTATGTGAAGAGGGAAAGAAAGATGAAGAAAAGATGAAAGAAAAGAGGAGAGGGGAAAGAACTAAATGAAGTTAGAAAGGAAGAAAAAAGAGGGAAGAAATAGATATGGGAAGGGAAGAAAGAGATGAGGGAAGAAAAGAGGGGATTAGGGTAATAGAGAGGAAGGAATTTAGGAAGAGAAGGAAAAGGGAGAAAAAGGAGGAGGAAAGAGCATGGAAAGAAGGAAGGCATTATTCTCTAGGATTCTTTCTCTAATAAAGCTCTATAAATTCTCTATTATTCCCTCATTTAAATGTAATGATTTTATTTAAACATAATTATATTTGCATATAATTCATACCCCATAAATAAGACCTGCATGATTTATGACAAGTGCTTTAATCTCTCCTAAAGGGGTTGCACCAGATGATTAGAAAGATTCTTGAGTATACTAACAATCTGTCTCTGGACTTTTTCATTAATATAGCCAGGTATACTTGTCCCAAACTAAAACAAAATCACAGAAACCAGAGTTTAATTTCTGGTTCTCATTTTCCTCATTTCAATGCAACAAATATTTGTACATACTGTGTTGTGTTGTGTGTGTGTGTGTGTGTGTCTGTCTATCTGTGTCTAAAGCATTGGGGGAGATGCAAAATCACATAAACTACTTTCCTGCCCTCTTGAAGATGAAGTCTGGTATGGACGATGATGCACGTGAGAATTGGGTATAAACAAAAGCAATGTGAAGTCTTACAAGAAAGAGTCGCTATCTCCTTTTGCACATATTCCATTTCCTAAGGTATCTAATGCTTTCCTGCTGCCCAGTTCTTAGCAGGAAATGTTCTGATCAAACTGAAAGCTTTTGATTAAACTAATTCATAGTAAGATGTCAATCGCTAGATGTGGCCAACTCTCAGCAATGTTGTCATTAAAAAAAAAAAAATCAAGGGAAAAGAAATGGATTTAGACAAGAATTTCGGGAATATTGAACCATTTGTTTCTAAAGATTTCAATGTGAGATGTTTACAGATCATATTTCTTTAGTTTATAGGGGTACATGTGATAGAGAAAAAAAAGGCTCATTTTGGGGCTAGTTTTTGGGCAGCCAGAGAACACTAGAGCCCATGGGGGTAAGAGAAAAAAGATACCGGCAGGTGGTGGAGGGCCATGGGGTAGAACAGCAAAGACCAACTTAGAAATCTTGCCAAATCCCATGTCCCCCTTCTCTCCCCACCGAAAAAAAAATACTATATCTAAGGGAACTGAGAGTCTCTGTGTCTGCCTACCCTATTATCTCTCCTTGGAGATAGGCAGGGGCTTAGATGTGTCTGGGGAGGGGTTTGCATAAACAGGTTTCTTTCATCACTAGAGAGTCTCTCCATTTGCAGGAAACTTATCTCCTCAATTTCATCTCTGGTTCTGCCTTTTCACTGGAGGCAATCTGTTCTTTGCTCCTTCCTTCCTGATTTGCTCCAGGGAATGAGCTCTTTGGTGAAATAGGAAAAACAACTCACAGGACTTTGCCTGGATAGGCCCAGTGTGAGCTTCATGCGGTGTAGAAATCAGAAAGGGCTTGGAGGCACTTTTAATAATGTTTGGCCAACAAATGGGTCTTCGGAACACTTGTGAGTTCCAGGCAACACTGGCCCCGGGATAGCTATCTGCATTATCATCATGGCTCTAATCTCCATTTGTTGCCAGCAGATCCAGAACTTGGATCATAGATAATAGAGGTAATAACAAATAAAGTGTTAAGAACCCCGCTGTCAAAGCAAGTCTCAAATACCAATCACAGTTTTCCTTGGCAACATCTTTCTCAATCCCTGTCAGTCTTTCTGCCAAACTGTCTCCAGAATTCTTCAAAAACATATTAACAGTACTTTGTTCTTCATTAAAGATTTCTAATAATGCATTGGTAATTTTCATGCCATAATAGTATGTATTATTTATAGAGCATTTCTCTGAGGCGTATGAAGTATGAAATAGACTGTCATTAATTCTTGTCATTCCCCTAAGATGAAAAACTTCTGATTCGAGTTTTGCAGATAGAGAAAATTAGAAAGAAAGAAGAAAATGGATTGAAACAGGTTCCTATCTGGCATGTGATGGCTGCTCTGTTGGGCATTCAAAGCCTTTCTCAATCTGATCCCTTCTGGCCTTCCCAAGGATTCTACCCATCCACCACTTTACAATCATGTCATACTGATCTACTGACACCCCTTCCCATCTCCTTTTTCTCTTGCCTGCAATCTTCATCCTCACATTCTGGTTTTCATCAAGATCCAAATCAAAGCTTTTGCATGAACCCCTTCTGGGTCCCCCACTCCCTGCTTCTAATGCTGTCCCTTAGAACGCTGGTTCTTAAACATCTTGGTCTCTCCTTTAAAAAGAATTGAGGACTTCTCCAAACAACTTTTATTTACATGGGTCAGACCTACTAATACATATCATGTTAGATACTTAAAACATCTTAGTATTAGTTTTGATATTGTGGACACCTTAGAAAAAGGTCTTCAGATTCCCTTTAAAGGACCTGAGAAGTCTGTGAACCTCACCTTGAAAATTATTCCCCTTACAAGATTGTATAGATATGGACATGTCACCTGCCTTATGTATTCTTTGCATGAATAAATTAAGGATATCAGTGGTCTATTGGATGATCAACAGCGTCCAATAGTATAAAACCTAGATTTCCTCTTATTGGTCGACCTTACTATATACACTAGTGTACATAAAGAGGACAAAAAAACTGAGAATTAACCCAAGATAAAGATAATGTTTGTGTTAGTTATTTGGATAGTCAGGAGGAAATGATATTATTTTCATAAATGATTTAAATCTAAGGTTTATACCAAATCAATGGTACATGAGAAGGGCAAGTCTGGATTCAGATAAAACCTAAGCTTTAACAAAAAATTCTCTCTACAATAATAGGGAAGGCACTCGACTCCTCTAAACTGCTGTATTCTAATGCCTTCCCTACTCAGAGTAAACTTCTCATTTATTCTATATATATCTTGTACAGCTCTAGTTGTTTTTGTTTTCTCCTCCATCAGAATGTAAGCTTTATGAGGGCACGGAATGAACTTTTGCCTTTTTTTGCATCTCCATTACAGTACCTAAAATACAATGTTTAATAAATACTTGCTAACTTGACTTTCTTCATCTGTAAAATGGGAAGACAGAACAGCTAGATCCTCTAGTACCTCAAATGGGAAGATCTATGTTAAGTGCTCTGCAAAATCTTCAGATACTCCCTAAGGGTCAGCTGGCATAGAGATGCCAGATAAATGACTTATTATTTAGGCTATTAATAGTATTATTAGTACTCTTATTGCAATTACATATATTAACATACTAGTACATTACATGTGCCACTCAGCACATTACACATGCTAGGCTATTAATAGTATTATTAGTACTCTTATTGCAATTACATATGTTAACATATTAGTACATTACATGTGCCACTCTTAGCACATTACACATGCTACTCTTAGTACATTACATATACTAGTCTTAGTACATCATGTGTCCTACTATTAGTATATCACATATACTACTCTTAGTAATTGCACACTTTAGTACAATTACTAAGTGTAACAGTACATAGTACATTGCATGTGCTACTCAGTACATCACATGGGTTTCTTAGGGCTGCTTATGTGTGCAACTCTTAGTATATTACACATACTACTCTTACTATATATGCTAACATATCAATATATACTACTATTACTACTAACATATACTACTAAATATTATGATTCAGACATAAAATTAGTCACTCTTTAAGTACTAGTCACACCACACTGTTTAACTAGCACACTAGTTCCTTCAATTTCTCTGAGATGAGTATCACAGCATCAGACTCAACTTATTAAAAAGATGCTCAGCTCCTAATATCAATTCTGCATACTCTAGTTATTCTTTTTTTTTTTTGCTCAATATGGATTCAGGCATTATTTGTTTATTTCATTTTCGATACTGGAAAAAAAAAAAGTACCCTCATTGCACTTTATAGAATCCTAAATAAAGAGCTGAAAGACTTTGAAGTTAAAAGGATCTGAGTTCTTCATTTCTTCACCTATAAAAAGGAAAGGCCAGATGAAGTGTTGCCTGTGTTCCTCGGGCCCCCTTTCACTTCTACATCTATGACTCTATGCCAGAATGGAATTAGACCAGCGCCTTCTTTTTACAGATTAGGAGACTCTCAAAGAAGCTCCAGGTCTACCTAAAGTGACCCGGGTGAGCCTCTGACTGTACTGTATCAGAGCATCTTTTTGGAACTGCTTCCCTATCTAACCATAGGTTCTCTTCTATCATCACAGAACTCTCTATGGTCAGGGGTGTTTAGACCTGGCAGTTGAGCCTCTAGGAATTCTCCAAGTGCTGCCTGACTTATGACTTGGAGGAAAAAATATCCATTTAGGGCTACATGTGGAGTTACCAAGCAGAGCTCTGATTTTATGACTTATCTTTTTATGATGCCTGTCAAGAGCCTGCCAACTGTTAACTCAAGATGCGAAGGCTCTGGTGTTTGCTAGAGAGGACTTTCTCTTGTAGAAAGAGAAATTGGACCCCTCCAATCATTTGTTTGCTTGTCAGCTATTTGAGCAATAACTGATTAGAGAAATCATTACAGATCCAAGAGAACATTGTGCAGAGTAATAAGATTAAGTGATGATCAACTGTGATGGACTTGGTTCAACAATGCAGTGATTCATGGCAATTCCAGAGAGAATACAGAGATTGACTGTCGATTGAAGCTTAGTGTTTTCATGTTGTTTTTTCTTCTGTTCTTGTTGGTTTGCTTGGTTTTCCTTTCTTGTGTTTTTTTTTTCCTTTTGATCTGATTTTTCTTGCACAACATGAGAAATATAAATAAATGCAATTCTTTTAAACATATTTCCATATCAAATTGCTTGATGTCTTGGGGATGGGGGAAGGGAGGGAGGGAAGAAAAAAAATGTGGAACACAAAGTTTCTACAAAAATGAATGAAACTATCTTTACACGTACTTAGAAAAATAAAATACTATTAAAAATAATTGATTAGAGAAAAGGCATTGTGATTATGCCCACTTACAAACAATGGGCAAATTAAGTACTGAATTTCTTCATGCAGAAATTGCTGCCAAGGGTGAAGAGAAATTATTGGGCAGAAAGTAGTCTTAGGGACTGTGTTATTACTTTTGGCTGCCACTGGATTGTCAAGAGGACATCTGATCAGAAAGAACTCTGGAAGGTAGGTAGAATGGTATATACCTGTAATACCAGCTATTTGGGCAAACTGAGGCTGCTGGATTGCTTGAATTGGGAGTATTCTGAGCTGCAAAAAAAGCTAAGGTTAAGTGGATATCTGCACAGAGTTCAGAAATAATACGATGAACCGTTGATGGCCAGGAGAGAGCACAGAAGGTAAAGGGCACGTGATGTCAATAACCCAATCTGGCTAAGAAACAGAGGTCATAGCTTCCATGCAGACTAACAAGGAGATTGGGCCCATCATTGATCATTATTGCTTCCAATCTGGGCAAGTCTCAAAAAAAAAAAAAAAGACAAGTTTGAGGGCAAATGGGGGGAGGTTAGGGGTGTCTCAACTGAACTTAGGACTCCCAGATGCTATAATTCATCCTGCTGTCAGATACTTATCTACCACCTGATTGTTCAGTGTCTATTTCTCAATGATAAGATTGCTGTTTTCCCATCTCTATACTCCAACTCTGATCTTTGTTCTTTTGCTCCAATAGTACCTCATACCTGGCATAGCCTGCTTTCACTTTTACCTCATAGAATCCTTTACTTTCTTCAAGACTTAGCTCAACATCTTCACCCAAGAAAGATTACTATACTATATACATATACTATATTATATATGTTATGTTTTATATATAGTAGGATATGTATATTTGTTTGTTTGTTTATTTTACTATTCTTTCCTCAAAGGAGAACCTTCCAAGTAGGGGTAGAGTTACAACTTGTGTTCCTTCTGTTTCTTGGTCATATACAGATAATATTTAAAACTAGAAGAGATCTTAGAAGACAGTTAAGTCGCATTTTATCAAATCAGGAAACTTACAGAAAGTAGATGTCAAACAAGTTCTTCTGAATACAATACACTTTTCCCCACTGTTTCTTAGTCAATAAATCTTACGAAATTGCCTTACAGACATGGACATTAAGTGATTTCCTGAAATTAGGAAGGGTCAGTGGCAGCGTCTGAAATCAGGGAGTTGAATTTAAACGCCTGTCTTTCTGACTGTCCACTATTTCCCAGTGCCTTTATTTCTTCCCTTATAAAATGTATATAACACTACATGATTCAAACAGGGTACAATGGGAGAAAAAAATGAAGTACTATATATGGTAATAAGCTAATGAATAGGAAAGCTATTGCAAAAGAAGTACTATATAAATTTTAGGAAATGTCATTATTATGTTCTAGTTATGTTATGGTTTCTCTATAATAATTCATTCACGCAGCGATGCAAAAGTCAAACCATATAAATAGATCTTTACTCATCTGGGCATATGCTAGGCCCACATGATAAATCTTATATCTCTGAAACAATGCTTTTGACTTAATAACCCCGCTCCTCCCAGGGGCACACAGCTATTGCCTGTTGGGAAACATGGGAATTTGGCACTGGTTTAAGAGTCTGAATTAGGACTGGGTACATCTGATAATTACCATTTGACCCATCTCTATTGGAGTGGGAAAATCAGAGAAATTATCGACTCTGAACCTTAAAACCTGAGCAAAGTTAAATTTCCAGTTGATTGGACTTGAATTCCTGTCCGGTTCCTGAGAAACTATTCATGCCATCAGATAGCACACGCTCTGTGCTCAGAATGAGACAAATCATTTTTCCAATTGTGAAAGGGGCAAAAAAGCTACAGGGAAATTTTTTAGTACCTTGAAAATGACCTGCAATGGTTCAGGGTCATGAAAACCTAAGTCAGTCGAGTTATTTTTAATCACCGCAACAACAATATAAAATAATTTCGGGTCAATATGCTTTGGCAAGGTGTGAAATAGTTGGGCTTCTGGGCAGTTTGACCCAGAGGTCACTTGTTTTTAGTTCTGTCTGAGAACAGGATGAAAAATTCAACAGCCTCTAAATCAAACTGATCTTTCTTCTACTACCTGCAATTATTAAAAATATTCTTGAAAAGTACTTGTAAACATCAGGCTCTTCATTCTGAATCATTTATCTTGTTTCCTTAACACTGGTCATCATCTCTTAAAAAAAAAAAACATACCTTGCTTTTCACAACCTGGCCCAGACTTACCTTCCTGACCCTAGTATAGAAGAAGGCTGCTTTCTTGCCCAGAATTTTTGTTCTACACCAACTAATTGCCGTTTTTTTCCATCTCTACACTCCCAACTCCTATCTTTGTTCTTTTGCTCTGACAATAACCCGTACCTAGGGTAGCCTGCTCTTTCATTTTTGTCTCATAGAATCCTTTACTTTCCTTAAGACTTAGCTCAATATCTGCATCCAGAAAGAGCATTGTTGGGATTAGATGGGGATTAAAACATAGTAATTTTACTTTTTATTGTTTGCTTTCATTTTCTCTTTTTTTTTCCTTTTTGATCTGATTTTTCTTGTGCAGCATGATAAATGTGGAAATATGTATAGAATAATTACACATATTTAACATATACTGTATTACTTGCTGTCCAGGGGAGAAGTTGGGGAAAAGGGAAGGAGAAAAATTTGGAACAAGATTTTTGTAAGGGTGAATGGTGAAAACTATCTTTGCATATATTTTGAAAATAAAAAGCTATTATTAAAAAAAAAAAGACAACTCAAGCATAACCCTCTATGTGACATCTGGTCTATTCTCCAAAAACTGTTAAAATATTGTCATTTTAAATGCTGTCATTTATGATGAATTTACTTATAAATGCTTAGTTGATAAGTATTATCTCTTCCAATTGAAAAATAGTAATGCTAGCTAACACATGGTACTTTTAAGCTTTGCAAAATATTTCACAAACATTAACACAAGTTCTTGGTACTTGGAAAGCACTTAATGTTTGTTGACTATTCTACCCTTGAGAAGGGGGAGGGAGAAGGGAACAAATGTTCACCAATTGCCTACTACAGTCAGATGCTCAACAAATTATCTCATTTGCTCCCCCAAACTCTGGCAGATAGGTTCTATTATTATCCCCACTTGATATATGACTTGCCCAGTTCCACAACTAGTTAAGTATCTGAGACTGGACTTGAACTTAGATCTTTTCTCAGCTTCAAATCAAATGGTCTCTATCCCTGAACCAATTAGATGCGTTGAGAAGAGATGATTTTATTTGTCTTTGTTTATGACATAGTGCTTGTCACCCAGAAGACATTGCTCATTGACTGATTGATTTGATTAATGGGAAAACAAATCCTTTCTCTTTCATGCACATTTCTCAGTATAATATAAACAGTCCACAAACAGGTATCATCATCTTTCCCCAATGTTGTAATGGTCATTTAGATATTATTTGTTGGCAAATCAGCCTTTAGCTCACTGAAGATACTTAGTGGTACTCTAATGTTTCCAAAGCTCAACCATGGGATTTAGATGAGTTACCTTTGGAACTCCCCTGGTTCCTTACAGCAGGGCACTGTAAACCATAGGGATTTAAATGTTACACAATCACTTCCTTTTGTTTATTGCTTTTAATCCTTAAAACTAATATATACCAATATTAACAAAGCAATGATAACAAACCAATGCTTTTGGTTTCAGATGGCCTCCTTATGAAAGTTATACAAGTTCCCTGACTGACATTTTCTGAGAAAACAGACTTGGGGAGAATGGTTCTCAGTCTTGGGTACTGCCACTTGCTTGTCCTCCAAAATCTAGGGTCACATGCAAGGTTGCAATTAACCAACCTGGATCTCCATGGTTCTGAAGTCTGCTGAGTATCACCTAAAGACTTTAGAGGATAACAAACCTTCAAATTTCCTGAGAATTCTTCCTTCTCATTTAGTTTGTGGGACTCTGCCTTTTGAAGCTCCACGAAATATTTCATATCTAGACCCAATATCTCAAGAATGATTTTTTCCTTTAGAAATGTTCAAAGGTCTCCTTTTTAAAAAATCAGGATTGGCCCAAAGAACTTGGATGTCCCTTCAAATTTTGAATCAAATGACTGATTGGCTTGATTTAGGGGGTCTGATGGTATCACACAACAGACATATTTCAGGATTTAGCATGGAATAACTAAGATGGAACAAAAAGAAGCTACTATGTGTCAGATGCTATATATTAAGTATATAAGCTATGTATCTCTAAGATATATACTGACAACTAGAATTTATGCTGAACTTTGAAGTTCATAAAGCATTTTACCCATTATCTTGTTGATCATCTCAAGAATTCTGGGAGGAGGGACAGCTAATTGGTGTAGTGGATAGAGCCCTGAAGTCAGGACCTGAATTCAAATCCTGCCTCAGACACTTAACACATCCTGGTGTGATCCTGGGCAAGTAACTTAACCCCAATTGCCTCAGCAAAAAGAAAAAAAGAAAAGAAATCCTGGTTAAGAAGTATTATTTTTGTCCCTATTTTAGAGATGAATAAACTGAGGATGAGAGTGTAAAAGTACCCTCCAGCAGTATATGAATTCATATACTATGATGTCCTAGGATGCATGGGAACAGTCTCCATTTGAGATGCAGAAGGAACCCATATGCAAATTAATTACCAGGATAGCACACCCAGCAAGAGTTCAAGGGGCCTTCACTTTTGGGCTGAGAGAACCCAGACAGGTCACACCATCACTCCGAGCCCCAGAAAGCTCTTGAGGAGTATCGGTTGCCAATCTACTGATGGATTTTTCTTAGTGGACGTTCCCTTGATGAATATATTCACAAGTCCAAGACAGTTGTAACATTTCAAGAAGTGTGTATAAAACCATAAGATCATCGATTTAAAGCTGTGAACTTTGCTTCTCACTTGACAAATGAGGAAACAAGCCCAGAGGGCTTGCTCAAAAATCACACAGGCAAGAAACTGGCAACATCAAATCATTTTACTCCAAATCCAGAATTCTTTATATGAATAGCCTGTAAATCATAGAACTGGGGCTGGATGAGACCTTTAGAAGCCACATGGCCCAACCCACTCATTTTACAGAAAAGGAAACTGAGGCCCAATATTATAGCAGTAGTTAAAAATCAAGGGGGAAATGTTAAATCTCAGCAGGCCCTACTGACTCCACTATTGGGCCCCATCGCTTCCACTTTAAGCAATATTTTCTTTTCTCTTCACAATGCTTTTTCCTCTGTTCTCTGACTTTATGGGACTCAAGAGGCAAGCATTCCTGTCTCACCATACCCTTCCACGCTAAGAGCCAGTATCATTTGTAAGCCATTTTCACTTATGAGTTTGGCACCCTGGGTGTCACTGCCTACTTTTTCACTCTTCAAAGATTTCTTTATATGAGTTTTAACCCTCCTGGGTCTCGTAAGGGGTTCTAACGTGTTCCTGGCCGTTTTCTTCCTCTTCTAATGGTTTCTTCTTTCCAGGATTTCCCTTGAGTTCTCCTAATTTACACAGCAGGTAATAATATTTAGCAGCCTTCAAAAATAGTTCTCTTTTCTGGGGTAGAAAATTAGATTTTTTTCTGGACTGAAGAAGAGCTTTGATATATCCTTATCTACTCAATTTTCCCAGGAAGGCCACTAACATTTAATGTGAAGGTTTTCTAATATTCTCACAACTGGCACAGTGATGATACATTAGGGACATGGGGAGGAAACAGAGATGGATTTTTAGCAGGTATATTTGGGGAAAAAAGAGAGGCTATTATTTTTAGACATTTTCTCTGTCAAGGCTCCATTCTAGAGAATCTTCCATTTCAGGGTACCTTCTATCCTAGGAAGAAAGTAATAGGATTAAGAGAAAGATAGGATAGGATACACGATTTAGGAAAAAGATGTCTTAATGAGCTGGTACCTTTGCCGGTGATTTTTAAAAATGAAAATATCCCAAGGGGAGTCTAATAGTGGCTGATGCCTCTTGGGTTAAAGCAAACTTCTCCCTGCAAGTTAGGCAAACTCTAGGGCTTTGTGATGACCAAGTTAGCACCCTAGAAATCTTAGAATCAGCTGGAGTCAGGATAACCAAAAGTTCTTGGTCTTTAGGGGTAGGAGTGAATTGGATGGATGCAGAATCTCCACAACCTCTCCTCTTCATCTCCCACTGGATAGTCTTACTCCACCCCCTAGTCCCTCCTACAATTCTCTGTATACATCAATTATCAAGCCAGCACAGAATAGTGGGAAGGGCCATTTTCCAAGCATATGCTTATAGGGTATTGTCCAATCAGTAATTAACCTTAAGTGATCAGTTGTCCGACCTCAGTACATTAACAGGGCTTAATCAGAACATGCATTGGCCCTAATTGAATTTCTCAAAAGCTGTAAACATCTCTTTCCCAATACTGACTCTCAAAAATAAAAGCAATTGGCTCCTGGGAAGATAGATCAGTCAAACCCTAGAGTCTTCCACCACTCATACTTAACTATATCACAGTCAAGACCTAGGTTGCTGTCCATCAAACTCCCTAAAAAAACCATTAATGGCACAAGAGTTTGGGCTTTTTTTTTTCCCTTTGGATGCCCCGAAATGAAGAAATATAGGATCAGCAAAAAGTTGTGTCAGGAGAATGTTTCTGGGAAGCAGAGTCTAGGAAGCTGGAATAGTAGATTGTTTAGGTGAGATCTGCCCAATGCTACTCTTCAAAAGTGTTATCTATGACTACAAATGTCAAGTTCATTCTACATTATTATCCATGGTCCAGCCCCTCGCCATTCTTGAGAGACCATATGATCAAAGACCACATGACCAAAGAGCTGTCTGGGGCCTCCAAGTCCATGGAGTCCAACAGCCTCATTTTCCAGATCAGGAGCCTGATTGTCCAGGGAGGTTAAATAGCTTGCCCGATTGTCTTCTGAATCCAAACCTGATGCCATTCCCACTATACGCTAAAACCTCTAGGGTAGTTAGGTAGCATTGAAGTGGACAGAATGTCATCTCTATACTCGAGGACTCCTCTTCCAGAGTATAAATCTGACTTCAGACATTTCCCATCTGTATGACTCTAGTAAATCGCTTCACCCTATTTGCCTCAGTTTCCTCACCTGGGAGAAATATCTCTGCTTCTTTCCTCTAGTTTAAGACAATATCCCCACATCTAGTGATCTTTCCTCAGTCCTCAGTTTTCTTGAACCATCATACACTACCCTCCTGGAAACATCCTCTCCTTCCTTGTCCTTTGGGACCCATTATACATATGTCTTCTACTCTCTTGACAGCTAATTTTTCTTCTTTCCTTCTCTGGTTCCCCCCAATTTTGGTGAGATTCCTCCAAGCTCTCCTTTCATTTCTCTCTGCTTAGGAGAGAGCCATCATTTTCATGGCTCCAAATATTACTTCCATGTTGATGTCTTTAAATCTCTAGTGCTGACCACTTTGCTGAGATCTAATCTGCTATCACCAACTTCCAGGCGCCTATCTCTCTCTGCATATCCAAACTCAATGTGTCTGTAAATAAATTCAGAATTCACAGGATCTCAAGTCTAAGAGGTGCAAGGCCATCCCATTCACTTCACACCTGACCAAGGGGTGCCTAACCTGAGGTCCATCAGGGAACTTAATAAATTTCCTTTGTAATCTTGTGTTTTATTTAATGCATTTCAACAAAAATAGTCGGCAACACAAAAATGACTAAGGACCTCTGGCCTCTAGACAAAGCCCTGACCTGACAAGTAAGTAATCCTTTTAGTTGCAGCTTGAAGATTCCCTTCCAGTGAAGGGCCCAGTCCCTAAGGAAGAAGCCCAATGTAGCGCTCCAGATCTCCTGGTTAGAAAACTTCCCTTTTCCAATTTAGTTTTTCCCTCCTAATTCCTTTATTCTTAATATCTTCAATCATCCTGCCTTGGGCTCAGGCAGACCACAAACCTTGAAATTATGTAGCATCTATCTTTTCCTTTTCTTCCACATCCAGTAACTCATTAAATCTTTTGAAATGTCTTTTATATCTGCTCCTTCACCTCCCTTGCCTTTCCCACCCCCTCCTTATCCAGGTCCTTATCACTCACACCCAGTTTATTAGGGTGCTCTAGGGACTCCTGATCTCTCTCTTCACCCGGCCTTCCCTTAGCACCCTCCTAGATGCCATGAACTTTCAACATGCTATTGATCTCCGAATACACCTTCAGTGACTTATCTACTTCTACAAGAGGGACTTTTGCATGAGGGACACTGTCCACAATCCCCATTCAGTACCACTCCCCCCAACATCTGCCTTGTTCAAGAAATTCCATTTTGTGGAATGTGCCTCTCTCCCATCCATGTCTCCAAACTCTAATGACTTTTTTCTCAAAGATGCATTTCAAGCTGCACCTTCTCCATGAAGCTTTCCTGACCCTTTGGTCTTGATTTAAAGTCATCAATTGATACTATTAAGCACCTACTATGTACCCATACCATACTACTAGAAACATGGCAAAGGATGATAAACAATAACAGTCCTTACCTTTAAGGCGCTTATATTCTATCAAAGAAGTGATAAGCAGGATAGATTACCAGCCCTGGAGTCAAGAGGATCTCTTCGAATCTGGCCTCACACACTTAATTCAAGCTGTGTGACCTTGGGCAAGCCACTTAACCCTCACCAAAAGAAAAAAAAAAGTGATAACTATCTGGGGCATGACTTAAATTCAGCCCCTCCTGCCTCCAAGACTAGTGTCAAAGTTACTACTCCAGGAAATTTGCTATTTTCCTAGTATGTTAAGTCTGTCTCTATGACTAAACTCTAAACATGAATTCAGATATACCCTTATACTTCTTGTATTTTCCTCACTCTGTCCAAAGCAAATCCTAAAATAATTGATAAAGCATACATCCCATCTCCAACCACACATGTGCCCATCCATGCCAGTCCTGCATTCCTTCATCCAGTAAAGTTGGCCCCCACATGCTTGAGCATGGCAACAAGAACATGCAAAGGGTTTCAACATCAGCTTCTGGCCAATCTAGTGAAGGGTCTCCATGGTCTGGTTAGGAAATAGCTTTTTAGAATACTACTCCTGGGCCCTTTTTTTCAGAAGGAACTGAAGGGACAGCATTGCTTACTCTACTTGAACATCTAAGGACAACCTATTGTTGCCTCTCTCCCTCCTTACCCACACAACACACAGGCCTGACCATGGATAGTCAAGAATGGATGCATCCAAGCCACAAGTAGTAGTAGCCGTGACAAAGGACGATCAATCACTGTTCTTTACTAATGTATCTGGTGTTTCATCGACTTACATTAACTTGGTTCTCTTGCACACGTAAAATCCTTAAAAAACCAATGGGCAATGTCATTTAAAATGAGCAAAAACCAATCAGCAAATTTCTCATGACGAATCAATCCTTTGGCCAGCTACAGCTTTCCATCTTTATTTGAGCTGTAATCATATCCCACACAACATGGCATGAGGCTAACTTGGTGTAAATCGAAAACTTGTGACATTCAAACAAAAGTACTTGAGAAATAGAAAGCTTTTATCAACATGTCTCCAGCATATCATTAAGGAAGAACTTTTATACATGTTGGCCAATAGCCTTAAAAGAGTTGTATAAGCAAAAATCCCAATCGATTAATTTGCCAAGGGCTCTTCCCCACTAGGACATTAGCCAGCATTTGGGCTTTGGACCTGTCACATGCACAGAAACCAAATGGAACTCCACTTCAAATGCTTCCCGTAGACAAAATCCTTTTTCCCCAAGTTGGAATGTAATTGGATTCAGAGTTAATTTTTAACTAAGGTGAACTCTTGTTTCAAAAAGGGTAGTCTTTTCTTAAGACTAACTAAACCAAGGTATTTAATCAATTTTAATATATTTGACTTTCCTTGAATATGACCCTAAGAGATAGATCAATAAGCCAGGAGGATTATAAATCAAGCTGGTGATGCAAAGGTAAAGATAATAGCATTTAGACAATACAGTGGGGAAGGGGAGTAGGTGGAAGGCAAATAGAGAAACAATCATTCATTTTATTTCAAATTCATCCTCTTACCTGATTTTATGCAATCTGCTGACTTGCAAATTCCATCTGGAAAAAAAAAAGGGGGGGGGGAAACAGAGATAAAAGTGTACACCATGTATTTACTGGCAGCTTTTGCCCTATTTTTTGTACTTTTTAAGATTTGTCATTTTAATGGATGCTTCGTTAAGAGTAAACAATAGCACCCTAAAGTATGATGTATCAAGGAACACCATATACATTACATTTGGAAGATAAAGACAAATGTATGTGTTTACAGTGAGATTTGTATTAAAGGGAGAGAATCATATCTGCTAAGCTCCTGCATTTATTAAAGTGGAATAATCAGCTGTTTGGGCCTGCTAATCACTTTTCCCATTAAGAAACTAATCCTTTCTCTGCAAACTCCTCAGACCTGAATCACTACTCTTAAATTCCAAGGAAGTCCTTCCGAATGTCAATGAGCCAAAAGCAGTGAGCTCCTAATTCAGTTCTGGCAGGAAATCCCATATGCCCGATTCAGATAATATTATTTACACTTGGATCAGCTACTGACACATTTTGTATTTTGGGGGGAAACCGATTTCCCTTTTCTTTCCCTCATTTTCCATACAAGGGACGGGAGGCCCCTTCCAACTCCAATATTCTATCGCTGCATGAGTCTTGTGATAAAAAAAGCACATGAACTAAGTAGGCTAAAGTAATTAAAAGCTCAGCTCAAACTTCGAACACCTTATTTTAGGACCCTGGGTGATGGATATAGCGCATGACATATTTCGTATCGCATGTTTCATGCCGAGTGCATTCGAAAACTTTTGACTTTCTTCCCGAGAGACTGTTTAGAGTTGAAAAAGAACTGAGATGTAATTTAGTCTAACTTTTTCAGGAAATTTGATTCCCAAGAAGGTATGTGACCTATGCAAGGTCATGCAGATAGCTAGATACAGAAATAGATACAGATGTAGATAGACAGAAATAGATGGCGATATGAATAAATAGGGAAATCTCTCTATGCGGATGCCTATTATCATATATATGTGTTCATGTAATTAGCTCTTGGTGTATACACCCACAATGTCCATTATTCCTAGAGTTAACTATTATAGCACATGACAATGATTTAGTTCTCCACTTTACCAGCGAGGGGATCTGCCTAGACTTACCATCGTACGTGGCATAAAGAATTATCATAGTGACCGCTATGATAGTGAGCAAAAGCACAAGGACCGAAAGACTCAGCTCCAGAGCGGACCATCGCTTTGCCTTTGGCTTGGGGCTGTTGATTTCAGTTATATCCATCTGGCTTTCTGATCTGCCCATAACCTAAGATCTGAAAAGACAAAGAAAATGGCACACATCTCAGTAGTTATTAGGTGACATTTATACACACTGAATGATGAAAGTGGATTAGCAAATGAATTGTTCAAAGGCCCACTCAAAATCTCTGTCCCAAAATGAACATGTTAGAAGCTCAGAGGTCAGATCTCTCTCTCACAAGGTTTCATGGGATTTGAAGAGGCCATGGAAAGGCCAAAGAGAGTCCAAGAAAGGGGCTTAGATTTCAACAAATACTCACTCAGGGTTCTGTTCCTCAGAAGTTCACAAGCAAATAGTTTCTGAACGGTAACAAAGGATCGCTTTTAATCCCTCCTCCTGATCTCTGAACCGATGTCAAAGTTTACTTTTATATCTCATGGTTCTCTTCATAATCCCGGAAATCAATGACTAATAAATGACTAAAATGACCAGAGTTTCCAAAACAAAGCCTCTTCTACCACTGGACAGTCACACCCCTAGGCACATGCACAAAACACCTTTATGGAAGTTTCTGATTTCTCGATTTTTAAAAATAGCTTCTCTGTAGCTCAGCAATTCTGACAACCCTGGTCAGCAGCTCTGAACCTCTGCCCTGCCTAGAGAATACATGTGAAAACTGTCACTTATTCACTCAGTGGGCCAAAAGTCAACCGCTTCAACTTTGACAGGATCTGTGTGTGAATATTTGTGTTCATATTTATTCATGTGTATTATATAGTACTCATTTTTATTGTTGATTCATTTTGCATCTTTATGTAACCCCATCTGAGAGTTTTGTTTGTTTGTTTTGGTAAAGATTAGTATCTTTACCAAATGGTGTCATTTGGTGTCATTTCCTTCTCCAGATTATTTTCCAGATGAGGAACAGAGGCCCACAGCTAATAAGTGTCTGAGGCCAGATTTAAACTCCAGAAGTCTTCCTAATTCCAAGTTCAGTGCTCTATCCACCTAGCTGCCTTATTATCTAGTTGTCTTATAAGTCGTCATATACATGTTTCTATAGACTATTCCTTGAGAATGTATATATATTTGAATGTATATTTAATTGATCATGATTCTTATTAAATATAATAGGTATTGAAAGGCAATGTGGTATTATGGCAAGAGGAAGCAAGCAAAAAAAAAAAAAAACAGGTTCAAATCTACCTTGATATCTAGACACTTAACCTTTATTGTCCCCAAATAATTGTCTAGTACTTGATTACATAAGTGTTAATCAGCATTGGGAGTTTCTTCCTCTGGGAATTCCCTGTACCAGTAAAAGTCCATAGGTCTAATCCCTTTCCTTAAAATTAATGAGTAGTGTGGCATCAGGAAGATCTGGGTTCAAATCTGACTTCTGAAAGCTATGTGACCTGAGCCAAATTACTTAAAATCTGACTAAACGAGATAACTCTAACTCTGATTTTAGAAAAGGTGCCAATTATCTTTTCACTAGGAGTTCCCTGACACCAGGGATTATCAAACTTTTTGGTCTTGGGACCCTTTCATACTTTGAAAAATTATGAAAAACTATCGAAGACATCCCTCTTCCCCAAGACCTTCTGTTTATATGGATTATATCGACCAATATTTAACATATTGGAAATGAAAGCAATTTATTGTTATACTGATAATTGTTTTGACTTCCCAGGATCCCCATAAGGGTTGCAGCAGATAGCTTCAAGTGTCCCCATCCGCACTTTGAAAACCAATCCATGAAATTTCCAAAGGAAAGTATCTTTACCAATGAAATCACAGGGCTGGTCCAAAGAACCACAATTAAATAACTGCAAATATGTACCTCTATTGTCTAAAAAGAAATAAAACTGAATTTACTCATCAGTCAATAAGCATTTATTAAATGCCAGGCTCTATGCTAAACTCTAGGGAGGTAGAGAAAGGGAAAGTCATTTCCCTAGTGGTCTTCTCTTAGGCCAGTCACTCAGAGGCTTTATTGCTATCCAGAGCAGTGGCACATTCCAGCAGAGCACACTGGACCATCTTTGAATCAAGGGAGGAGCCCTTTGGTTCTACATATTTTTATACTTTTAGAAAGGCAATATTGAAAAGAATATAGGGCTACAGATCACATAAAAAATCCATTATTAGAAGACATAAAACTGTACCTTAGTTGTCCCAAAGTGCTCCTAACTATTCATTTGGAAAAGGAATATACAGACACAACACACACACACACACACACAAATTTCCTATTACTTGGAGGAGCATAATGCTTATCTAAACCCTGCTGATTTAATCTTGACTTAGCAGGCTGAGAAACTGACAAAAGCAGCCTCAAAAAACACTCAGTGAAAATCCCTTTCCATTTTAATTGCAATCATAATAAACCCAAGAATAATTTAGATTCAAGCTTTATTTTCCAATTTCTCTTTATTTCACTTAGTACCCTGGTCATTGTCTAACTACAGAAACTTAGACCAAAACAGACATTTTGAATTCTTTTCATTTACAGTGGGGCAAGGCTGCATTCTGAACTAATTAGCTAGATGAGCCATTTGGTTCTGGGCACAGAGGCATAAATTTGACTTCGATTTTAGATGATGAAGAGCATCCCAGAGAGCTAAGTCCTAACGAAGTTTTGAAAGATACTCGACATTTCCCCAAAATGTGTACTTTCCTTAAGTATTTCTCCCCTCAGGTATTTCTGCCGCAATAATTTATCAAAGCATTAGAAAATTAGCTCTGCCTAAAGTCTCACCATCATGGCAGAGCTGGGAGAACAACTGCAGTTCTGACTCGGATCCAGAACTTTATTTCTCCACATTCAGAAAATACAGGAAAACGTTGCCTCAAATTCTTCCCTGTCTTTTTTTTTTCCTTCACTGAAATAACAATTAGCCAGTTAAAATACTTAAAGCTGAATTTATTTAGTCCTCACCAAGACAGCCAAACGTTTATACCAAATAAGTATTTGTTTGCTTAGACGGTAGTTGCAAAAGAGCTAGCAAGTTAAGAGGGCCAAGTCTCCTACACCATGCTGCCTGCTGTCTTCCTTTAAGTGTTTCCCTCTGGCTTTTTCCTGAGTGGAGGCTGGAGCATCCAGCAACCAATGTACACCACAGCCATGCTGGAAGGCAGACGTAGGCATTCTTAAACAGTGACCTAGTGGCAGCAGCTGCCTTGTTCGTCTCTACCCAGTGTTCCTTAGGACCCATTTTCTTTAAGGCAGGGAAATTCGAAGTGTTAATAACATAGCTGATATTCTTTTGCAAATTGTCTTTTTCTTGCTATTTTTCTAATGGAATTACTCTAAGCAAATCTTTTAAGTGAGGAACTTAAGGAATTATACCAGAAGGAAAACATTTGGAATTCTAGCACCCAAATTGCCAGGTAGCTAAATTACTTTAAGTAATTTGGAGAGACACACACAGGGAGACAGAGACAGGGAGACAGACAGAGACAGAGAGACAGACAGAGACAGAGACAGAGACAGACAGACAGAGACAGACAGTCAGACAGAGACAGACAGAGTCAGACAGAGTTTTGTGGGGGTCTGAATCTTAATCGTTAGCCCAGGTGAACAACAAAATTTTTTTAAGAGATAAAAAGTGGGGAGGGAGAGGAAGGGATTGAATGATTCAACAGATATAGTTAAAAGGAGCAATGATTTCCCCTCCTTATACAGCATGCCAAGGAAAAAATACACCTGTAACACTGCCTCCCCCCTTTTTCCTTTGTAAGTACTATGGTTTGCAAATCCAAGACTTTTTTTAGAATGACAGATATTAGTACTTTTGAGGGGCGGGAGGACACTTAAACTCCTTCCAACAGGCTCAGATCAAGCCCCTCAGTTTTAAAGAGTCGGTGGGAACGTGGAGGTTTGCTCAAGGTCATCCAGACACTGAGCAGTATTCCAGAATCCAAGCTCATCGCTCCAAGACTCGCTACCCGGAGCAGTCTTTAACTATGAAAGTGAAGAGCTGGGGGTGGGGGTGGAGAGAAGGGGGCACCATTATAGGATTATTCCCAGCCAGACCTTCCACTTAATAACACTATTAGTTAAGGCTCGGGACCACTCATGGAAGTGACTAATTAAGATCAAGGGACGATTCTGATTATTTTTACCCAGACAATTACTACTTCAAAGGGATTGAAAAAGGCAATCCTCCAGATAACCGAGTATAATCCTATTTATCAGATGGACAAATTGAGGAGCAGAAGGGAAACCGGTGTGTTGGGGATACAAGTACTTAGCAATTTCCATCTTCAAAGCACTCCACTCCCATTAACTTATTCTTCCAGCCCCTGCGGTTATGATATGTAATTACACTGGGTATTATTCTACCGCTTTAACAGGTGTGGAAATGGAGGCACAGGGGGAGGTCCAGAGAGGTTCCATTCTTCAGACTCCGGCCTCAGCCAGCGAGCAGCTCCCTATGGGAATTTCTCTTTCCAGGCTGCGCTTCCCAAGCGAGCCGAGCCCAGGATCGGGAAGAGAGCCTGGATTCAAAGTTTCAAGCGCCTCGCCCGCCTTCCCGGTACGAGCCCAGGAAACGGCCCAGTGCCGAAACTTTAGCGGACGCGGGCAGATGGGCGCCCGCGGTACCGGGCCGGGCGATTCGGGGCTCTGGGAGCCGGGAGACGTCCGCAGCGCTTCCGCTGCAGACCAGTGGCTACTTTCTGCTGTGGAAGGGGTTGCCCGTTTTAAGTCAGCACCGGCTCGGGGGTGCCCGAGAGGTCGGGGGGTCCCGAACGGGGCGAGCTGCTCGCGTCCCGGAATCTGTCCGTTTAGGCTGCGAATCGCAGGAGGGCTTGGCAAACTTTTAGCTCGCCGTGGGGAGGAACGAGCGGGGTGCGCTTCGCCCGGATGCTAGAGACAGGCGTGCAAACAGAACGGAGCTCACCCCGGCAGGCGGCGAGGGGCACGGGGAGGAGGCGGCGACCGGCTCCTGGCCGCCCGGCGGCTTCGGGGCGGCGGGAGGAGAAGCGAGGAGGGCATTTCCTGAGGCACCGCAGGGGACTGGGGCTCGGACACCGAGCTCAACACAGAATCAAGGTTTCCAAAGCCAGCGATATGGCAAAGGCGTGCTCCGGCCCCAAAGGGGCCGCGGAACTGGGCCCCGGTGCTCATTGCCCACCGACGAGAAGTTGCAGAAAGGGGTTTCGGAGCAGGAACGCCCAACGCCCCCCTCGCTCTGGTCCTTATTGGAGGGTCCCGCGTGGCGCCCGCCCGTCCCACCCCACCCACGTCTGGGCTCCAGTTCCCAGCCTCTGCCTTCCTGTCCCCAGGTTTCTCCCGGGATGCAGCGCCCCCTCGCCCGCTCCGGGGTCCCGCGGTCCAGCTCCCGGGTCCCAGGTCGCCTTGCTCTCGGGCTCCGCCGCCCGACACCTGGTCCCGAAAGCCCCAGCGCGGGTCCCGCGTCCGTCCGCTCTCTGCTAGTCCCCACAGACTCGCTCCTGCCAGCGTCTCCCCCTGGCGCCCCCCACACTCCCCCTCCCCGGTCCCTGGGGCCGTCTCCCTCTCCCGGGACTCACCAGTCGAATCTGGGAGAAGTTAGTGGATGATGTAAATAGACACATGCCCAGCCAATGAGATCGCGGAGACCGAGGGCTGCCCCGGGAGCCCCGAGCCGTGCGCACGTTGGCAGCAGCGGGCAGTCGGGGGAAGCGCTGAACGCGGGCGAGCACCGGAGGCAGCGGCGGCGGCAGCGGCGGGGGTAGAAGGAGGAGGAGGAGGACTGGGGAGGGTAGAAGAGAGAGAAGGCAAGGAGGGGGAGGGGAAAAGGGGGTGGGAGGAGGAGGAGGAGGAGATGATTTGCGGCTTTCCTCCAAGGAAGGACACTAGAGCCCTCCTCCTCTTCCTCCCCTTCCTCCTCCAGGGCTCAGGCTAAGGCCCCCGCAGGCGCTAGGAGCCCAGCTGTTTTCCAAACACACCCCCACCCCCACCCCCACGGAGTGTCCGCGCTCCCGAGCAGCTCCTGCCACGCGAGTTGCGCTCCAGCTCCAGCCGCGGTTCTGCCAAGCTCCGCATCCCTCCCGGCACCTTTTCCCTTCTCCCCATTCTTGCCCTCCTCCGCTCCCCACCCCCGTCGTACCATCCCCTCCCGCCCCTCGAGCCCAGCCTACGCGGCTGCTGGGGACTGAAGGAAAGCAGCTGTGGCGCTGAAGAGTGAAGGGTTAACCTTAAGACTCCCCCCACCCCTCACCCCCCCGCTCCTCCCGTTGACCCTAGGCAACCATCCCTCGAGTGGGCACCTGGAAACCGGGGGCGTGGAGAGTATAGGCTGGCCATCACCTCCCCGAGGGCATGGGCAAGCATTTTTGTTATGGTAAATTGAGGGCTTGCCAGGAACCCAGGTTTCTACTTCCACCGGAGCGGACTGCCCTTGGAGATGGGGTGTCAAGGTCCTGCCCTCCATTTTGGGGTAGCGGTGGGGGGCGGCCCGCAGTCTACTGTCCACACTGGAGCCCCCAACAACTTTGGACTACCTCCCGCCCTGCCCAAAGACTGCCAGCGCCGTCCCACCCGGGGCTGAAAACAAGATGCTGGGGGGGAGGAGGGGCAGCTCTTGGAAGGGACCGAGAGTTCGTGGGCAGCATCTCCTACTTAAAACAGGTCCCCTCCCGGCCCCTGGCGGCTAACCGCACGCTCCCGCAGCTGGGAATTGTGCGTTAAATCGAGACATTTCTTCTCTGGCCAGAGGAAACTCAAGGAACCCCCCCTCTCCCCCTCCCCCTCCTCCCCTCTCCCCACCTTCCCCTCCTCCCCTCTCCCCCTCTCCCCCTCCTCCCCTCTCCCCCTCTCCATTTTTTTCCCCCTTGCGTTCAGGTGGATTCACTCTATTCAAGTTGGCTCCAACACTTAACTATCTCTGAGGATTTACAACTGCCCAGGTTTTCTTTAGCCTCCAAACTCGTTAATTCGTGGATTTAAGTAGGTTTTACTTTTCAGTCACTTTCACCGGTTCTACTTGGAGTAGGCTTTGGACCGGGAAGGTATAAGGCTACCCTAGAGACAGTTCCAAGGGTCCTTAATCTGGGCTCCAAGGGGTCGGGGATAGATTTCAGGCTGTTTTGAACTTGGATGAGAAAAAAAAATCACTTTTTTATTCACACTCATCTTTAAACACCAGAAATTAAGCTTTTCTTTGAATTGTGAAATGTAAGCAACAAACAGAGAAGGGGTCAAGTAGCCTTCCCAAGGAACTCTGGACAAACACACTCGGTTGACCATTTCCTATCTATCCCGGAGATATTAGCTTTGTACTGTTTACATGTGGTCTCCCTCCTTGGATTGTGAGCTCTTGGAGGGCAGGGGCTCTCTGCCTTTCCTTACATGTCAAGCATTTAACACGGTCTGACACAAAGTAGGTGCTCAATCAATACTTCCCGAACCATCCCCACATTTTTACAAATGAGGAAACTGAGGCTGAGAGGTGAAACCATCTCACCCCAGAGCCTACTTGTTCACACTAGACTCTTCAGCATCTCAAGGAAATGTTATTTCATAGCAAAGAACTCTGCTCTCTTCCTTGCAAAGTTGCTGTGGGGATAAATTCCTCTGCTTAGAGTTCCTCCAAGGCCTACCTCTAGGTTTTATAAATAAGCAAAGTATAGTTCTTTCCCTTACACTAAGGAAAATCTTGTGGGGATTTAAGCTGAAAGACAATTGATTCTCTTCTAAATCGCGAGATCAGTCTCTGGTATTAAAATATTGTGCTTGAAAGATATAGTAAGACCAAAGATTTGAAGCATGAAGACTTGATTTCAAATCTGAGATATATTACCTGTGTGGTTGTGGACTTAACTCTTTACCTCAGTTTCCTCATCTAAAAAATGAACTGGATTAGGAAATGGCCAAACCATTCCTGTATTTAGGCTAAGAAACCTCTTAGGGAATCAAGAAGAATCTAACAAGAATAAGCAAAGACTCAACCAGTTTTTATTGCCTTTAGGAAAGAATGAGAAGAGATAGGGAGTTTCCTGTCAAGTCAATAAGCATTCATTAAGTACTTGCCTTATTATTAAGTACTTGTCCTAACTACTGGAATTACACACAAAAAAATTACAAATACAAGTAGGAAGAACTACAATCTCTGCCCTCTAGGAGCTTATCTCCAAATATGGAAAGAATTTAGAGAAAAACTGAAAATGTAAGGGGAAAAAGTGAGATGAAGGAATCAGGAAGACAAGCTTGATCGCTTTAAAATGCGGGTTCTGTGAGGCACCAGCCAATCAGGGGGCAGGGTTGCAGGGTTGGAGGGAGCTTATCTGATGAAGAGGTTTCTACTAAGTGGTGGGGGAAGTTCAGATAGTCAGTAGTGTGGGCTCAGAGGTTTGTTTATCACAGTATTAAGATCTAAATTATCTAGTAATGAAAATTTGGTAGGGACACTACTAATGTAGCCTTTCAAAATTTGTAGGTTTCTCTTTATAGATATTTTCGGTTACCTGTAATCTAACAATATTTCAGGTAACTAAAGAGAGATGGCCACAATTCTTCTCATTTTACAGATGAAGAAACTGAGGAATAAAAAAGTAGCCGACAAATTCAGCAGAAGAGCCAGTACTTTCTCTACTCCAGGGCTTAATTTCCTGGCTAATGTTATCTCTCAGCTAAATTACCCAAATGTTATTTCATTCCCTTATAATTTAAAATGAATAAAAAAAGGAAATCTTTTCATCTCAGAGTCAACTCCCAATTTGTTTGTATAGTGCCATATGCTATTAAGCATGTAACTCATTTCTTTTTATGATGATTATTTTTCTCAATGGTCAGCAGTGACCTCTCTGATATCTTATCTACCCTTGCCATCACAAATGGCATAAGATTTAGCTGTTCTCTGGCCCATCAACAATTCTTCTGCCTTCTAGCTCCAGAAATCTCTATTTTTCTTCAAGACTCAGCTCATTCAGGTCCCATCACCCTGCCCCTCCAGATGTTTCTGCGCCTCCCCCTACTTTGTAGCTTACCTGTATGTCCCTCTATGCTTCCATACTATCTTGCCCATTTGAATATAAGCTTCTTGAAAGTAGATGCTACTTTGCCTTTGTCTTTATATTCCTAAAAACTGTGACAATACCTGGTCTGGCTTAACTAATGCTTGTTGATTGAGTGAATGATTTGATCCCCTTCCTGATTTTCACATCCATCTCTAATCTGTTAAAGAGACTTTCTCCTTCTTAACCTTCCACTTGGTAAGAGATTGATAGCAATCACTCCTAGATGATTCCAGGCTCTTTCCCCTGCCTGGAGTTCTCTTCTAAGTGCAAAGCCTATGTCGATATGTTGCTGCTGTCTTCATATCATATCAAATGGAATGAACTAATATTCCCAGCTCCCATCCCAAACTGCACTCACCCATCTTCCAAGTTGACTATTTCTGATCTAATCCAGGAAAAAAAAAAGAATATAAGTAATAAACTCTTGAAAAAATTCAAAGCCATCATTACCTTTCAAAGAAATACGTAGAGGCAGCTAGGTGGCACAGTGGATAGAGCACCAGCCATGAAGCCAGGGTGGTGAGAAACAGGAGGGGACAACCAATTGCAACTTTTTAGCTATATCTCTCTATTTGTTCTTAGAAAGTCTCAAGTCACAGTTAAAGCTATTTTCCCATGAGATTGTCTTCACTCAGTTAATTTCTCACAAGAGGTTCCAAAATCTTGGGTCACTTTCCTTCCCCAGTTTTCTCATATATTACCTCTCCTCACAATCTTGATACCATTCAAATTGATCTGAAAATACCCTCTTCTTTCCTATTTTCAGGTCTTTGCATATGCTGTTCCCTTTGCCTGGAACACTTCTTACCATACTCCTTAGTAAATATTTGCTCTAGTATGGTGTGTGTGTGTGTGTGTGTGTGTGTGTGTGTGTGTGTGTGTGAAAGAGAAAGAGAGAGAGAGAGAGAGAGAGAGAGAGAGAGAGAGAGAGAGAGAGAGAGAGAGAGAGAGAGAGAGTGAGTGTGTATAACCCTGAATCTGGGTGGAGGGAAGGGGTCCTTAACCAGGATGGTCTCTAGAACACATGGGGGAAGCAAGATAGCCATCCAGGACTCTGCCCATAGAATGAACAGAGCAAAGGACATTCTATTCCTGGAAATCACCTTTCTGCCTTATAGACTGATTTCAGAAGATGTAGCTGAAAAACAATCAATCTAATCTCCAGTTGGCCAGCCCTTTGGTAATAACCATTTCTGAACTTGGGCTCAAATTCTGTCATGTCTTACTCAAAGCCTTGCCTATGCTGAGGTCAGAGTCACTTTTCTTCTGCTTGGAGGAGTTGGGCTTTAATAGGGTACAGATGTGTATATTTTCAGTGCAAGAAAATGTGACTCTGTGAGACACAGGTGCATTGGGAGATATCAATTTGCCCACATTAAAGGGATGAAGTCATTGTTGAGACTCAAGCTTAAGGAGTACAATTTTTAGGTCTTAGGAAGCATCAATATTTTGTCCCAGTTCTGAAGCCACACAGAGCGGGGGAAATCAATAAAAGAGTAAAATTGAGAACACACGGGCCAAATAATGTCACTTTGAGATTAGATGGGAACTTCTAGCCTAGACTCCTAATTTTATAGCTGAAGAAACTTAGCCCAAGAGATTTGTGGCTTGTTGAGCATACTGCAGAGATAGGCAGACTTGACCCTCACATTTATCAACATTTCCAATTAGATTATAATAACAGGGATGCTGCCTAGTGGAATATAAGCTTTTTGCGGACAGGATGCTTTCTAGTAATTGCACAAAAAGTGCTCATTGAAATTAATCAGCAAAATGCTTTCAAGCAAAGGATCCTTGATCAAGTATGCTATGGAGGGAGGGAATTTTACTGGGGTTCAGGTGGGTGTAAAGTCCAGGTTAGCACCCTGGATGCCTTAGAATCAGCCAGAGTCAGGATAAGCAAAAGTCCTTGGTCTTTATTCTTGGTCTTTAGGGGTAGAAGTGAAGGGAATAGACACAAGCTCTCCACAACCTCCCTTCTCCTCATCCACCTCGGTTGTCTGATTCCAGTGCACCTACTCAGTTTCAGCCCTTTACAGGTGGGACTAGTTATTTCCTTCTAGCACTGAGATCTGTTATCCGTGCTTGAAATTGATCAAAGAGCCAAGAAGCAAGTATTGAGTGCAAAGGCACTAAGTGCTAAGGGTACAAGACTCAAAAGACAGTTCTTGTCCTCAAGGAGCTTTTAATCTAAGCAGAGAGACAACACAGAAATAAAATATATTCAAAGCAAGCTATAGACAGGAGAAACAAGGAATAATAACAGCTCCTCAACTGTAAGGTTGTGAGAATCAAATGAGAGAATATTTGTTAAGTGCTTAACTCTGTCTGGCACATAGTAGGTGATTTGAAGCTCTCAGTACCTTTCCTTCCTCCACTTATGTATTGGGAGACAAAGCACATATCACCTGAGAGGGAGGGAAGCAGGCAGAGTGCATAAGCAAATTAGACTTGGAAATTAGGCTCCACCATGGTCATGTTCGCTTTCAGCTGGGCTGGAGTTAGGAATTCTTACTCCTCAGGGCTGACTGCAGCACTGGGCCTGGATTCTTGGATTTCTGGATACTTAGACCATCGGGTCTTATATTTCTTGCCCCCTCAGGAAAAAAAAAAGGCCCCAAAGATCAAAGACCCAGGCCAGATTTGGGGGTCATAAGGAGTTCTGGAATGGGCAGGATCCAACTTAAGAGTAGGAAAGAAAGTACCTCTGGCTCTTTCCATTACTGTACAGATAGCTATGGGGAGGGAGTTACCTGAAAATCCTGATGATGCTGAATCAGACTATTTGGAGAGGGATGACCTGGTTCTTGGAGCAGTCTAGAGCCATATGGGTCCTCTCAAAGCTGGGACTGACCACTGGAATGTCCCTACAAGCTCCAGACGGTTCCGAGCAGCTCCTTATGTTTTTCAGATGAATCACACCATCCTAGGGAGTCTGGGTAGACCCTATACAATCGCTAATATCATTGTGACCATTTCAGTGGGTAGTTTAGCAAAATAATTACCCAAAATAGCAGTGATTGTCTGACCCTTTAAGGTTTCCAAAGCACCTATGGCCTCTGATCCTCACAACAAGCCTTGGGAGGAGGTGCTATTATTACCCCTGTTTTAGGAATGAAGAAATGGAGTCACAGATTCACTTGTTCAGGATCACTTAATGAGCAGAATTTGAACTCAGATCTTCCTGACACTAAGTCTAGCACCCTCTCTCCCCTGTGCCACCTAATGCCAACCTTCTTTAGGACATGGAATTCTCATTTGCAAAATTCACTTTGCAGCATTGTGAAGGAGAGCATCTCTTCCAAGTACAGCTGAGAGATCCTGAGGACTTCCTTCAGCATACAGTATCTCTGTGTCTTTTTTCTGTGTCTCTCCTTTAAAGTTTAGGTCTGAATTAATCACACCATTCCCTCACTCTTTTGTGTGTGTGTGTGTGTGTGTGTGTGTGTGTGTGTGTGTGTGTGTGTGTGTGTCACACAACTTGCAAGTATTTGAGATTTGGATTTGAATTCAAGCCTGGTGCTCTATCAACTGCACCACTTGCTTCTACTATGGAACCAATGGCTCCCAATAACAGCCATCAAAAATCCTTTATAACCTGGCCTTGACTTAATCTTTCCAAGTTTTTTCTACATTACTTTCTTCTACAATGGCATACCCAGCGTAATATAACCAATATATTTGACAATTAATATTATCTATAATTCATCCTTTTCCCATTTTATCAAAACCCCCACTTTTAATCAGAGAGATATCTCCCAGCTAGAATTAAAGTTAGATTGAGGAATGTGATCACTCCCAAACCCCTGGGAATCAGCTCTTCAATCAGCTTGCATAGGGCCCTTCCTCAGAGACAAGACTCGAGTCAAGTCTTAGCTTTATCTCACTTTTACCTTCACCATGCGAGAGGCCGGAAACCTGATGGAAGTGGTTTTTGTTTTGCTAATCAGGATTGCCAGAGGCAGCTGGGTCCATAAAACAACTAGCATTCCTTAAAAGTCAGAGAAGGGCATGATCATCCACATCTGAATCCAGGTCTTGGGGAATTGAGAGATGCCTTGGACCCAATGTCTTGGTCACTGCTAGCCTATCCAATAAATTGCCCATGTTCAGGTTTTTGAAGTACAAATGTGACCCAATTTTTCTAACACTCTATACATCTTATTAAAAATGATATCTTGCCCCTGAGAAAACTTCCTTTGTTGCAGATTTATTCACCACATATTTAATTTCAACGTGTAAATCATTCTCCTGGACAGTGTAGAAAACACAAAGATGGTGAGACGCCTCTTGTTCTCAACTTGCTTTGAATCTGCTATGAAATTCAATTTAGTGATCGATTGCTTAACAAGTATTTATTATATGTAAGACATAGCAGGCGCTGGAAAGAAAAAAAAATTAATATAAGACTCAAGATGTCGAATTAGACATGCTTTTTCAGATATAGTCAATGTAGAAATTTGTTTGGTCGGCTCTTTGATTTGTTACAAGGACTTTGTTTTTCAGTTTGCTGAAATAATGGGAGACTAGAGGGCAATGGAGGATAGAAGTAGGGTAGAAACAAATGAAAGCACAATTATTGAGGAAGTTGTTTTAAGGCAGAGGGGAGAAGAGAAGGCTGACTAGAAAGAAGCACAGACATACAAGATAGCATTGAAAACTACAGGTTAAGCTTATGTATTAAAAAGAGAAGCAAGTTGTACACATTAAAGATAAATAAATTCATGTACAATCTCTTTTCTGCTTTTCTATATATGTAGAAATACCTAATATTTTATTTGGTGTTGGTTATGTTTCAGATAAATATAATATTAAAAAATCATTTTAAAAACAAGTAATATAAGTCACAAAGTGATAAGTATCAAAAGAGTGAAATAAAATTCCATGTGAATCAAGACTAAGACTAGCTACAAAAAATGTTGAAATGTAATTTCTCATTTTTATGAGAAAGGCAAAATGAAGGTCAACATAGGCTATAAATTAAGGTCTTAAAATAAGACATAATAACAACTTACCATTTGCAGAACTCTTTTTAAGATTTTTAAAAGCCAAGTGTAATTAGCTACAAGTTATGGTCTCTACATTAATTCTCTAGCACATGGGAATTTGTGATTAGCCACTTAGGTGATCTGTTTTTACATCCACGTGATGTTTCTTGTAACCATGCAGATTGTAATTCCTCCATCCACCCAGCCTTTCACGTCTTGTGCATTATGTCCAGTCTCTTCATTTTATAGATAGGGAAACTTAGGTCCAGAGAGCTTAATAATTTGTTTAGGATTATGTATTTAATGTTTCCAAAGCAGGATTTGAACCAAAGTCTTCCTCCCCTCTCCATCTACTAAGCTTGATTGGAGTCAGATGGGGGTGCTTGGTTTCCAGAATGAGGGAAAAGAGTAGCACAGTGGAAAGAAGACTGAATTGGATTCAGAGACTCTGACTCTGATTTCCAGCTTTGATCCTCACTTTGTACCTGTGTGACATGAAGAAGGTCCCCTCAATTCTCTTCTCTGTGAAATTATGTGATGGGGCCAGATGACCTCTTCAATCTCTTCCAATGCTAAATCTCTGGATCCTCCAAGAATTTATATGTTATTTGATGAGTAATAGAAACCCCCTGAAAGTTGTTTTTTTTTTTTCCTTGTAGAAGTATGATATACTCAATGAAGAGATTTAAAAAAAATGAATGGGGCCACGTGAAGGATGGTTTGGAGGGGGAGCAGATAGGAGTCAGGGGTTGTCCACCTAGGAGGTTATAGTGGAGCCTGAGCCAAGAAGGGCATAGTCAGGAAGGAAAAGGGGTCAAGAGCATTTTCAGATGTGGAATTGACAGGACATGAGATATCAGAACCTTAAGCTTCCCCGTGTGAGTACCAAGACCTTGACTTTGGAAGCCCCCAAGGCCTTCTAACTCAAGAATGGGAAAATGAGGCTTTATCAAGGTATACAAACTCAGACTCTAGTTACAAAGAAAAAGTTCCAGGATCACCATTTACCTATTTTGAGAACAATCATTCAGCAGAGTCTAATTAATTACTTGAGAGAATTTCACTGTTTAAAAAAAAGTAACTTGAAAAAAACCTCAATTCAATTTGTCTTCTCCCAGAAATCATGTTTCTGCTTAAGAAACCCAAATTAATCTGAAGATCATGCAGCTGAGTGGTACAGTAGATAGTGTGCTGTCTGTGTTCAAAATCATCCTCAGACCCTTCTAATTGTGTGAACCAAAAACTGGTTTTTGCTTCAGTTTCCACATCTGAAAAATGGGGATAATAATAGTACCTATCTCATAAAGAAAATGTTATTTACACAACATTCTCAGCATCTAGCACAGAGTTTTAGACATGAAACTGCAATGCTCTCTAATGAAAGGGCAGATTAACAATAAGTTGACCAAAAGCTGGGCAAAGATGGGAAAGAGAATAAATAAATAAATAAATAAATAAATAATAAATAAATAAATAAATAAATAAATAAATAAAGGAATAAATAAGAAATGGTTCACAAAGTAGATAATTACCATTTTGTGCTGGAATAATAACTGCCTCTGATGTGGTCTTCTAAACTTCTCTAGAAAGTTCATTGGGAAATTTTTGATTGCCATTGTCTCTAATATTTCATTACTATTAAAAAAAATCATGATGTGATTTGTAAAACGAAGACATGTTCTACTACAGAAGTTTCATTCCTTTCTGCTGACAGAATTCTAAATTCTAAGTGTTTTCAGATTTTTTTCTTTTTCTTTTATACCTTTTATACATATTCCCTAAGTTAGATATCTTGTGAAACTGCTCAATCTTGAAAAATTCCCTGTTACAGCTATTTATTTGCATGTTAACTAGTAATTTTTATTTCATCGGAATGGTTTGAAAATGATACGCTAAAATTCAGCAAGATCTTAACGAGAAAATGTAAGGGGAGCTGTGTGTATCTTGCTTCTTGAAGTAATATTTCACTTTCACAAAGTGGCTTTTAAAGTAAGAATAAGGATTCAGAGCAGAACAAAGTAAGAATGCAGTTTTACTAAAATAGATGCATAGTAATAATAGCTAAAATTTATAGAGCAAAGCACTTTATATATATTATCTCATTTGGTCCTCCCACCAGCCTGATGTGTTAGGTGCAATTAATATCCCTATTTTATGAATGAGGAAACTGAGGCAGACAACTGTGAAATAATTTGTCTAGGGTCAATAATCAATTATTCAGACTCTTTGTGATCCCATTTGGGGTTTTCTTAGGATACTATCATGATTTGCCATTTTATTCTCCAGGTCATTTTACAGATGAGAAACTGAGGCAAGCAAAGTAAAGTGAATTGTCCAGGGTCACACAAGTGTCAGGTCAGATTTGAACTCATGAAGATTAGTCTTCCTTCTTCCAAGGTCAGTGCTCAATGCATTGTGCCCTTGGGGTACAGGGGTACACAAGCATTCATCCCCCCCAAAATATAGAAGTTTTAGGACTCTTATGGGCCCTCAAAGGTTGGGATGCAGGGGTTCTGACCTTAAAATTATACTGGAGTCTCAGGCTAGTGTCAAGAGGTATTTCAAAAGAATCTGTAGGCTTAGACCATCTCCAAATCAAAGGGAAAATATTTTATTATTATACCATTGACTGGTGGGCTTGAGTTTCAAAGGAGAGTTTTAACCACTAAGAAGGGGAAAGACTCAAGTATCCTAGCAGAACCAAGGGGGAGATGCCATTAAAGGGAGAGACATTGCAAGTTCTTAAAGAGCTTGCAGCCATAAGGCAGGTTGTTTCTAATGAACCTGCCATTGTGACTTGGACAAATCCTGAATGGAGTTAGCCTTCCAAAAAGAATTACCAGGGGAATTGGGGTACAAGTAGGTTCTTTATAGGGAAAAAAATAACCTCAGGGATTGCCATTATAACTTGGCCTTCTGATTAGAAACAGTAACTATGGAGTCCTGATGATTTTGTCAATTCAAGGATTTCACAAGGGACAAAAGGCCTTCTTGAGAACAAAAAGCCCACCCAAGATGATAATCCCAGTCATTGTTCCTTCCTGCTTGCCTCAGGAAATAGCGTGGTCTCTGGACCGTTTACAATGATTCATCTCTCTCCTGTCAACTCCTTTCCCTAAAAACTTCCTGGCTACCTGGAACCAAGGATGCTATCAACACTACCTAGCTGTCCTTTGAAGATGGTGGTGACAATTAAAATCCCAGAGGAGAACAGCTCCTTCTTCCTCTATCTGGACTTTGATTCTGTTCAGGTCCTGGCAAACTCCTGCTGGAAATGTCTGAGGAGAGGAATAAAATAAATTTTACTCTGCCTGACTTTTGTCAAGTGAAGAGAGAAGCAGTAACAATGAAATAACAGAAAATAATGGACCTGTATCTCATTCTGTGAATCTCATCAGGAGAGTTCCCATTTACAGCCTTTTTCTGCAAAGAACTTAGGGGCAGCATCTTATTATTTCTTCTAATAGTCTTTTACAGTAGATGATAACTGAAATAGCCACACAGTCTAAATTGCTTCTTCCACTGTTACTTACCATGATCTGGTTTCGTATTCCAACAGGGATTCCTTAAAATATATAATATGATTCCTAGATTTCTCCAAGACAAAGGTTTGGATCAAATTTCTTCAGCAAAAACAAAACTAAACAATTAAACATCAAAAGAAGGAGGATCCAAGGTGGTAGGCTAGGGGTGCAGGAAATAAAGTATGGGAATGAGGAGAATGAGGAAACTGAGGCAGACAACTGTCAAATCACTTATCTAGAGTCAATAATCAACTATTCAGACTCTTTGTGACCCCAATATTTTGGTCAAGAACTGTCCTCATTATATCATTAACTAAAATGTGTTCTGGGTAATATGAGAGTCTGTGATGAAGTCAATTTGTTCATTTCATTATATTCTATAGTAAGTTACAACACTTTAAACTTTCTGTTTAAAGCAACTTTCTAAAGAATTCAGTTTCTAAATGAGCCCCAGAGATTTTTAGCTAATAAACTGATAAGTACTGTGTCTAAATTAAGTTAAAACCAATTGAGAAGAGAAGTGGAGGCAGCTCAATTCTTTTCTTAGGGGAGTGATGAAAGGTGTCCTAGAACTGGCTTGAGATAGATATAGGGTAACCATTTTGGAGAGAGCAGAGGACCAGGCAGATGCCCGACTATGTGAGTAACTAGTCTAGAGCTTTCTTGGAGACATAATCCACCTATGTACATATATCTCTCATAAAAATGAAGCCTTTGATGGGTTTAAAGTACATGTTATTAGATTTCCTCTTCTCTGAATTTCCCCCTAGGGTCACTCATTGAAAGATACATATATCCCTAGAAAGCAGGGAATATTTGGAGTCTTTCTATTTTTGTTCCTATACAGTTACTGATATACAATGATCTCATAGTGCAGGTAGAGTAATGGGAAGGACTATCGAAGATTTAGAGCTAATTAACTGATGTGAAAATTTCCAACGAATGATGTAATGAATGAATGGTAAGTGTCTACAATGTGCAGGGGATACAAAGACAAAACCTGGTTTCAGGGAAGGCAACATGGATAGACATACTTACATATGAACACATGTATGTATGTATGATCAGAATATCTCCAATGTATTAGATGATTTTTTTTGGTGGGGGTGAAGAGGACACTGGTAACTGGAGAAAAGGAAATAAGTAAAGGCTTCAAGTAGAAGGTGAGATTTGATCTGAATTTTGGAGAAAACAAGGGTTTCTAAGAGGCAAATGTGAAGAGAGAATGTATTCTGGGGAAAGATAATGCTTTGTTCTTCAAGAAATGATCGTGCTGATCTTAAGCTTCCTTTAAATGAGGAATAATTTATCCAGTAAGGATAAGAAGAAGAAGAAATGTATATTGATGGTTGAATGTTCCCTGATGAAGACACATTGACCCAGCTTTCTGTAAATATGACAACAGCAATAGACAAATCAATTATCTTTGCTAGGCACATTTCCAATACTTCCCAGAGAACATTTCAAGACTTACACTTCTAGACAAGTAGTAGATAACATGGGTGCAAATATTAACTGCCAAAAAAGAACCTAGAAAGCATCATGAAAGATGAGAAAGTTTTGGGCAAGAAACTCTGGGTTTTTTCCCTAACGTTACCTATAAAAATAAGGACTTCAGAATGAAAATGCAGTTCTAATAAGTAAATATGATGGTTAAGAAGATGATCTCAGGCATTAAAGTTTGGATTTCTGTATTATAACTTAAAATTTAAAGATAATAGACCCAGATCAGAGATGGAACATATCACTAAGGGTTGATAAGAATGAATCTGTCTATAGTTTAGCAAGTCTAATCAAAAGGGTTTTTAAATGGAAAGGGGAGGAAGAGAACTACCTACATATATTAATTATGCTATTATAAAGACTAGTTACAAAATTGGGGGGATAGAGATAAAAATGCTTAGTAATTCAAAAAAGACAAATCCAAGAAAGAAGCAAGAAATGAAATTCATAACCTCAGGTAGCTATATGGTAATGAATTAGATATGGGTGACAAGCAAGGTGAATTAAAATTTTAAATACTTGACTTCACTGATACCACTGAGATTTAGTGCAATGAGACTCATGACTAGAATATGATGTTGGGAAGAGATACCTCATTCAAAAATAATAGGATAGGTGAAAGAAGGAATTGGCCAGGAAGTACGAATTCCCATCAGGTATTGGGAAAACATTTCCATGTGACAAAATCCAAGAACTACAATAGAAGATGGAGAGCATTTGATCAAGAGAGAAACAGAAGGGAAAAACAGACAATTATTAGAATATACTATAGACCATCCAGGCAGAAAGAAGAAATAGATAAGTAGCTCAGTAAAGCAATAAGAAGCCTGATATAGAGAGATGATACAGGAACTGTGGGAATTTAAATTATCTACTAGAATCTTCTTTCTGCCAAAAGATGATCAATTAATAATTTATTGGCTTGCCTTGATCATAATTTTAGTTTTCTCAAGGTGGAGAATCTAAAAGGGGTGAATTTGTTCTGAATCAGATCCTTGCCAATGACAATGAATTGGTTTCAGGGGTGGAAATAATGTAATCTTTGTAATCTGTTAATACAGATTAAAATCTGGAAAAATGTAATCCTTGTAATCGGTTAATACAGATTAAAATCTGTATTAGAACAGGAAAGGAAAGACAAGCAGGGTCTGGCATGCACCCTAGATTTTGGGAAAGCAATTTCAAAGGGTTCTCAGGAAGGACAGGTAGGATCCATTGAATTAACATTCTTTGTAGGAAATCTACCCAAGAGGCACAGGAAGTTTTGAAAAAAAGAAAATTATGAAGATAAAATGAGAGTTTCTGATGAAGAGGAAAAAAGTTCAATTCAACCCACAGTCAGCAAGTATTTATTAAGTGCCTCTTATTTGCAAAGCCCTGTGTTAAGGACCAGGAATACAAAGCCACATGCTTAGGGACATTTAAAGCTCTCTATAAATGTTTTTATTATTTAAATTATTAATTTATATATTAAATTATTTAAATGATTACCCAAATAGTCTCTGTCCCCAAGGACCTTACTTTCCACTGAGGGAGTCATGTAAAGATGCTAATGTAGAGTCACACAGAACTCACTAACCAAATTTGGTTTTAAAAGCCTGTAGAGGATGGAAGGCAGGGCAAATAAAGAAAGGGTGGATCAAACAACTTCAGGAGTCCCTAAGAGTAGTTTGAGGAGTGATAAGCACAGAATGATATGATACTAGTGGAAGAACTAGGGACACTAAAATATTATGTTGTTTTTCTACTTTAGATGCAAGAATCAGCCCAAAAAAGGGATAGGACTATTGCTCATAGGCAATGAGGTCATGGTAATACCCCGTAGGAAAAAAAGGCAGAACTATGTAACTTACATTTGGTTTCTGCAAAGGGAAAGAATCTTTGTACTAAAAAAAAAAAAAAAAAAACAATTAATTAATAGGGAGTTAAAATTCAAAGTAAATAGAAAGATGGTAATAGCACGACTAGCTGTCCAAATCATCAATCAATCCACAGGCTGGATTAGATTGCTGGATAATGAACTCAGTCCCAAACTACTGAAAGAACTGGCCAGAGTTAAGATTGATTGGTGGTCAAAGATTTTTGAAAGATGGTGGGGAGTTAAAGGACTGGAAAAAGGCAAATGTTCTGAATTTCAAAAAAGGGAAGGACAAACCTATGTTATGTCTCAACTTTCACTTGATACTCTGAATTCTTTCCTCTTATACTAAGCAGAACAGGACCAAATGAAGCCTTATTTAAAGAGAGCTATCATTGCCCCTTTCTCTTTTTCAAGCTAAGCATCCCCACCTCAACTCAAGCTTATATGTTATGGTATTGAAACACTCCACAATCTTGAATATGTTCTAGCTTCTCAAAGCCCTTTCTAAAATACACTGCTCAGAACTGAACAGAAATGCCAGATGTAGCATAACCAAATCAAAAAAAATACATTAGGTTCCATTTCCTCTCTAATTCTGAACACTAGGACTCTTTGAATACACTCAAATATTTCACAATGAGAGAAATCATTATTTCTCTCATATTAATATTCAATCCTATTGGGAAGATCAAGGATTTTTTTTTCCTTTTTTTTTCCTTATTCAGATATCAGTCTCTTATAGATTATTCAATCAATATCTAAAGGACACTGATGATAAGAATATTGGATTAACTTTTTCCTCAGTCTTGTTCAGACTTCACCCAACTGGGGAAGTCCATTGCATTTTACTCAGGTTTAAATGGGTAGAAAGGTAAATCTTTGTCTAAATTGCTCAAATTGGGGGTGATCTGGGAGTAAGAGTATTATAATCAAGGTCACACTTCCCAGTCCCTGGTAGAATAGATCTATCTCTCATTATAATATTCATTTTTCTTATTAATTTTTAACCAGTCAGAGTTGATTTCCATCCATTGAGAACATTCAGTCTTCCAAAGGTAGGTAAGCAGCAACAAAGCCTTTATAATGGGTTTTTTGGTTTACAAGTGATGAACAAATGGCCATCTTTTTATTAATTATTCACTAGCCATAATGAATAAAATGATTACCCAGAAATTATGTCTCTCGACCTTTTTATACATGGCAATACTCTCCTTGGGCCACCATATTGCACTGCTGGCTCATACTGAGTTAAGATTCAGTAAGTGTTATGGGAATTGAATGAACTTGACTCCATCTTGTGACTCAATTCTGAATCCAGCTTAGCTCCCTTTCTGTTCAATTATGAATCTAGTTCAATTTCTTTGTTGTGAGAAAACTTTTTTTTTTTTTAGAAAACTTTATTCAATTATGGGAATTGTGAGCAAATTTTATTGCACTGTTTGAATCTACTCCTGTGTGACTAGAAAGCTGGACCACCTCCACCTGTTGTTTGTTGTTGTTCAGTCATTGTGACTGACTCTTTGTGAGCTCATTTGAGATTTTCTGGCCAAAGATACTAGATTGGTTTGCTATTTCTTTTTCCAGCTCATTTCACAGATGAAGAAACTGAGGCAAACAGGATGAAATGACTTGCCCAGAATCACACAGCTAATAAATGTCTGAGGCCAGACTTAAATTTAGGAAGATGAATTTTCCTGACTCTAGCTTTCTATCCACTGAATCACTCAGTTGCTTAGAAATCTTTCTTTAACTGAGGACCAGGGCTATGCTGGTCAGAAACATAGTCAGCTAGGAACACCGATGCAAGGGGTTTTCTTTTATATATACATATATATCTCAATTATATCTATCTATAGATAGATATAGATATATATGTGTGCATACAAACACACATATGTGTGTATGTATATATATTTATTTATATCAAGCAACCCATATGTTTTATCTGAAAACTAACCCTGTACTGGTTAATCAGTTATTGTTTCCATCTTCCATTCATCAAATAGTCATGTTGGTATTGGAGGGAATGAGACACTTTTTTTTTTCTGACTTCAGAGAATTATACTCTCTCCTTCCCAACTTGGAAAGTCCCTTTCCTTCAAATAGAAATCACATTACCTAATTTTGTGTCCTAGTTAATTGGTTTTTAAAAATTAATTGGTCTTATTTGATTGTTTTTAATACATAAAAATCTATCTCACTTTGTATTCAGTCGTTCGGATTGACTGGAGAATCCACTGACCCATTCATTATTCCTGTTTTGCTAATAAATCATATGACTCAGATTGTTTTCCCACTTATTAATTACCCACCACAGCATGTTTGCTACCCAGTCAGACCTCTCCTATCTTGGATTTGGGAAGTTGATTTTTGAACACAGCTCTTTACATTGATCCCTATTCTGTTTTGCTTCCTGGGCTCAGCCCAGTGTTTCTGCCTGCCAAGATCTCATTAAATTCTGACTCTGCCATCCAGGGATACCCTCTATTCCTTCTGAAAGCATTTCATCTGCAAGTTGGATGAGGATTCTATCTCTACTTTGATTTGAGTCATAAAAATGTTCACTTGCATAGGACCAAAAGAGATAAATTCTCATAGCCACCTTCAAAGTTGACATTGAACCATTTCAAGGCCTTGAATATGACCATCGAACCACTTACAAATAGATCTAATTACAATATGACCTACTCTACATTTCTTTATATTAAAAAAAAGAAATAAAAAGACTTAAAATGCTTGTTAAAATCTAGGCAAACTCTGGGTCTGTCCTGTCAAAAAGGGGAAGATGATTTGTCTCTCATGACCAGTTCTTAATGAAGCCATTTTGGCTCTGTGAACATTTTGCCTTCTCTAGAATGGGCAGCAAGATGACACAGTGGATAGAATACTGGGTCTGAAGTCAAGAAGACTCAACTTTGTGAGTTCAAATGTAGGTTCAGACAAATGTCTGAACATACTAGGTATGTGACTCTGGGCAAATCACTTTACCATGTTTGCCTCAGTTTCCTCATCTGTAAAATGAGCTGGAAAAGGAAATGGACAAACACTTTAGTATTGCTGCTAAGAAAACCCTGGATGGGACCATGGAGCATCAGACATGACTGAAATTGACAGCCTTCTCTGGATATTTACTCACCATGTATTCAATGAGATGCAGTGTTTTGCCAGGAATTGAAGTCATATTGGCTTCTCATTCTCAGACCATATTCTCTTCCCTTTTTTGAAAACTGGATCATTTGCCCTTCTTCAGATCCCTGTGCTTCCTCTTTAGTTCTCTGTGATTTTTCAAAGTCCCCTAATTGTAGCTCAGCAGTCAGTTATTTCAGGACCCTAGCATGTAATTCACCTGGCCCTGGCAACCCGAGTTCCTTAAGAATAGTTAGGGACTCCCTTACTATGTCATTACCTATCTGAAATGTCAACCCTCTGAAAACTATTTTCCCCTGCTGTTTAATAACTCTCTTTGGGAACAAAAATGGAAGTAGGATAAGAGCCATATGCTTCTCTGCCTCTGGTTATCATCATCTCATACTCCCTTAACAAAGATACTAACCAACTCTAAATCACTATTTCAGTTTTCTTTCTTTTTTATTTTTTTCTTACTTTGGCTCCATACATCCTTTCTTGGCGATCTTATCTAATACCATAGGCTCAAAGTTTTTTGTTTTTTTTTTTTAATAATTATAACTTTTTATTGACAGAACATATGCCTGGGTAATTTTTTACAACATTGTCCCTTGCACTCACTTCTGTTCCGACCTTTCTCTTCCCTCCCTCCCCTCCCTTAGATGGCAGGCAATCTTATACATGTTGAATATGTCCCAGTATATCCTAGATACAACATCTGTGTGCAGAACCGAACAGTTCTCTTGTTGTACTGGGAGAATTGGATTCAGAAGGTAGAAATAACTTGGGAAGAAAAACAAAAATGCAAGCAGTTCACATTCATTTCCCAGTGTTCCTTTTCTGGGAGTAGCTGATTCTATCCATCATTAATCAATTGAAACTGAGTTAGATCTCTTTGTCGAAGAGATCCACTTCCATCAGAATACATCCTCATACAATATCGTTGTTGAACTGTATAATGTTCTCCTAGTTCTGCTCATTTCATTCAGCATCAATCCATGTAAGTCTCTCCAAACCTCTCTGTATTCCTCCTGCTGGTAATTTCTTACAGAACAATAATATTCCATAACATTCATGTGCCACAGTTTATTCAGCCATTCTTCAGTTGATGGGCATCCGTTCATTTTCCAGTTTCTAGCCACTACAAAAAGGGCTGCCACAAACTTTTTGGTACATACAGGTCCCGTTCCCTTCTTTAAGATCTCTTTGGGATATAAGCTCAGTAGTAGCACTGCTGGATCAAAGAGTATACACGATTTGATAACTTTTGGGGCATAATTCCAGATTGTTCTCCAGAATGGTTGGATTTTTTCACAACTCCAATGGGCTCAAAATTCATATATATACATATGACTTCCAGAAACAAGCCCACATACATTGACATGATAAATGATATGATATGATAAACATATATAAAGTGCCTTCCATGTACCAGGTATTGGGTTAAATACTGGTTATACAAATTAGAAAGGGGAAAAAAAGATAGTTCTTGATCTCAACTTATAATCCAATAGGCAAATACAATGTACAGAAGGAAGCTGATAAGAGTGCCAGAGGTTAAGGGACATAGAACATAATGGATGAAGTTGCTGGTGAAGTCTAAATCAAGCAGAGCAGCTGGTGGTAAAGGAAGAGATGGCTGGCAGTTTGAACCCTCTTTAAGAAAAGCTATGGGAGGAGCATTTAATTCCACCCTCCAGCCCTCCAATCAGAGGGCAGAAGCAACTTCAGCAAACTAGAAGCAGTTTCCATGGGGGTGACTTTCCTGATGAGGAGTCCATCTGGTGATGAATTTATACCAACTGGGACATGATGATGGTGGGATTGAAATCAAGAAGAGCAGCTTGTATATATACATATACTACATGATGTGTATATGATCACACATATATGATATATATATTTTGACATATTCATACATTATATATCTTTATATATATATGCAGATGTATTTCTTTCCATATGTGTGTGATAAGTATTTACAATATACTTTACATTTTGCAAAGTATTTATAATAAATATAATCCTCACAGCAACCCTGGGAGTTAGATGCTGATTATGCCTATTTTACAGATGAGGAAATTGAGACAAAGAAATCTCAACAAGCATTTATCAAGTACCTACTGTGCACTAGGCACTGAGCATGCAAAAAAAACAAAACAAACAAAAGCATGATTATTATCTTCAAGGAGCTCCAATTCTAATGGCGGAGACAACATACAAACACGTATGAAAATTTATACAGTATAAATGGTCAAGTGACACTTTTAGGGTCACACAATAGTAAATGTCTGAGGCAGGATTTGAATCAGCTCTCCCTACTGTCTACTATTTACTAGTTGACTTCATCTAGATTTACTTTCTTCCATGAGCCCCAGTCCCAAAATCCAATTGGATATTTTCGAAGCATCTCAGATTCATCATGAGCAAAACAAAACTTAGCATCTTTCCCTCTAACTCACTGGTCTTCCTTACTTCCCTATTCCACGGAGGTCACTACCATCCTTTCAATTATCCAGATCTGCTACCTCTGAGCCATCCCTGACTATTCCCTCTACATCCAATCAGTTGTCAGGTTTTGTTTTGTTTGTTTGTTTGTTTGTTTGTTTTTTTTGCCCTGTGGCTGACTTTCTAGATTTTGAAGTTCTTTTCTGTTGTCTTATACAGATATGTATCCTAAACTAATGTATTCTCACCCCATGGGCCTTTCTTGTTTATATTTATATTCCCAAACACAGTACTTGGCACATAGTAAATCACTTCTAAGTTGTTGTTTACTTTCTTCTTGTTTATTCTATTTCTATAACATATTAGAATTTCTATGACATACTATAACAACATATAACTCTCATATCTATGCCTTTTTCCCACTCATACTGGAAACCAACTTAATTCATTCAGGCCTTCTGGACAATTAAAATAACCTTTGAATGAGTCTTCTCTATCAAGTTTTTCCTCCATCAGAGGGGCTAATAATGTCATGTCCTCACTTACAAAGCTTCAGTGACCACTTATTGCCTTTAGAATCAAATTGGCAGTTGAAACCCTTTACAATCTGATACCAAACTGTCTTTCCATTTTTATTATACATTGTTCCTCTTTCCATACTTGAAATCCAGTGGTCTTGTGACCCAAGAGAAAACCAAGAGGACAAATTCCCCTTTTGGATTTTCATTCTCAAGATAGAATATGCTCCATTCATGGTCAGTGCAAACTAAAGAGCCCAAGCCTGATGTGTCCATATGTGCTTGCATGATCCAGGTTGAACATTCTATTGGTCCTTCCCCTTCTACCTAGGGTCCTAACAAAAACAGGAGTTTTTGCCAAGTGAAGAGGGTCTCCTGCTTTAAGAGCCTCCCTCATTAAGGGAGTCTTGGTAAGCAATTTGGAGAATTTTTTATGGCCCTGCTCCTGGCCTCTAATATGGAGTTCTTTGTGTGCCAAATGCCTGAAGGTCCCTAATAACCATAACAAAAACAGTTGTAGCAATGTGTTGGTCCTAATAAAGTGTGAGTTCACACTTAGTATTTTCCAGTTTACAAAGGGCTTTATTAACACTGATTCTATATTAGATAGTATAAATATTAATATTCTCATTGGACAAATAAGAAAACAGACATTGAGTGCCTTGCTCAAAGTCTTACAGCTGAATTAAAACAAGGACATGATCCCATATCTCTCATTCAGTATTGTTTTTTTTTTTTTTTTTTTAATATTCTGTAGAACTCGTGACTGCATTTTTTATTTCTCTGAACAGAATTAATGGGAGTGATGGACAATCTGGGCTGTCACCACTTCTTTTTTCATCTAGTTGGTGAAATTGGGACTTTCTCCAGATCTACAAGGCAATTTTGGTGGAGAAAAGATATCCACAAAATTTTCAGATTCCTGAGCCTAGGACTGAGCCTTTGTAGGTATAATCTGAAAGTTACTATTGCTAATGAGATCCATCTCTTGCTTCCATATTAGTCTTATCTAGCAGCCAATGACTGAAGAGTTTCTCCACATATTTGTTATTGCTTACTGATGTGCCATGTTGTAGTTGCTCAAACACATTTAGGTTTTGAATTTGGGTATTCATATTCTACATGGATATCTTAGCAACTCCCAAAGTAAATATAGTTCATATATTTATACTAATAAGGCAGTTATGAGGGGGGTGAGGAGAACAATTCCTAGTTTGAAAGATGAAGTGCAAGGCACATGTAACAAAGTCACAAAGATGTTCTCTTTGCCAAAAGATACCTTTTTTCATGAGGAAAAAAAAAAGATTCTGTGACATGCTTTTGAAAAGGGGAAACTTTTATAGCTCAAAGGGAGGAGAAAGAGAGAAAGGCAGGATCTTGGGGGTAACAAGGATATATATCGAGATGCTGAGACTGTCCCAAAAGTAAATCTAGGAAACCTGAGTTTTCCATCAAGGTTGAAGTACTAACTATGAAAAAGCTGGATAAACTCCAGCTCCTCCTCATTCTATGCAAACCAGACAGTTTGGCAAACTGAACTGACCAGAGTTGACGAAGGAACAGAATGGGATCCTTCCTGAGAAAACATTAGTTTAGGATTCACATCAGATAGATGGAACACTGGATAGAGCATTGGGCCTGGAGTCAGAAAAATCTCAAGTTCAAATCTTGCCTCACATCTTTCTGGACAAGTCACTTAACCCTATTTGCCTCAATTTCCTCAATGTAAAATGAGTTGGAGAAGGAAATGGCAAAGCATTTTGGCATCTCTGGCAAGAAAAACCCAAATGACATCATCAAAAGTTGGCTATGACTGAAAGGACTGAACCACAAGAAGGGCAAGTTCTTTATTCAACAGATGAGAAAACTGAGATGACTTAGACAGGTAGTTAGTGATGGAGTTCACATTTAAACCAGGGAACTCTTGACTCCAAATTCTGTGCTCCTTTCATCATAGGAAACTGCCTTTCAGGGAACCTTGGTGACAGGCAAGTTGCTGTCATAGCAGCAAATATATATATGTTTCCAAACAAATCTCTTTTAAGGAGCAATTTATTCTGTGATTGGCAGAAACGAAGGATCATGATTTTTCTCTGTAAACTGAACGACAAACCACAACAACTACTTAAGTCACTTGATGCAGCAAAATCAATCATGATGGGCAAAGGATCAATTTGTCCTGTTTGAAAAATAAACATCTCAGTCTGATTTAATGTTCAGTTACTAGAAATCTAATAAAACTCTAAGCTATAAATTAGAATGCACACATGAGCAACTGCAGTAAATTTTCTTTCTGGCTGTATCTGTCATGAAAACAAAGGTGGGAGTATCTTCAGAAATGAATGCCTAATAGATTTAATAACGTCAGACTCTTTTCCTCTTCCTTTTTTTTTTTTTTAAACATTCTCCCCAGTATAAAGAAGACCTTTATATTTACATAAGGTTATTTTACTTTTAATTTAAACAATTTTTAGCCACTCTACAAAGTGACTACTTATTTTAGAAACCCAGATTCAAGGACAGAAATTAAAAGTCTACCCTCTTGGTATTTTCATTCAAACTGTGAGGATAAGGATCCAAAATAGGTGAAACAGTCATTGAAATGTAAAGGGACAGTCCTTTCAAATTTAGAAAGTCCTAAGAGAAAGTTAGAGACCTTATTAGGTCAAATGCATCTGAAAAGAAGCAATACGAATTTGCCTCTAAGGCACACACTGAATTGTTATCTTTGTTATCTCACAATTCATAAACTTAAGACTGAAACTGGAACACAGAAGAATAGTTAGCTGAATCAAAACTGATCTTTCTAAGCCAAGGTGGAGACTTATAAAGTATATGAATATGGAAAGTTGTTGAATTGAGGAAAACTAGACTTCTCCCACATTCAGCCTGCAGGTAATAAACCTCAGAGTCATTCCTGGCTATCTAGAAGTCAAATAATTCAGCTTTAACCAGTCCTAAGCTTCTAGTTGTTGTATTGATCAGAAAAATGCCATGATGCATTGACCAATATCTAACACCCTGTACCAAGATGAGGTAAAAATGGATCCTTGTTTTCAACATAAAGGGTGATACTACAAGCAAATTAGGAGAACAAAGGATAGTTGCCTTTCAGATATATGGAGAAGAAAGGAATTTGTGGCCAAAGAATAACAAGAGTACATTATAAAATGCAAAATGGATAATTTTGATTAAGTTAATTTTTTTTTTTTTTGTACAAACAAAATCAATGCAGACAAGAAGAGAAGAAAAAAAAACTGGAGGGAAATTTTACATCCAAGGGTTCTGATCATTGTTGTTATTCCAATTCTATATTTTTTATTTTATTTCTTGCCCAGTCCAGTAGTGATACGGTCCTAAATGGTGTTTTTGACAGAAAGAAATGAATGAGATAAGGTGAGATCTTTCAAGACAGTTGTGAAAATCGAGTAAGGTTTCATCTGTTTCAAAGTCTGAGTAAGCCTGAAGGATTTTAAGCATTAAGTCAAGGGCATACTTAAAGTGTCTCCTCCCTGCTATCTTCTTAAAGACAAAGGCCCCTTCCTGCTATCCCCTCCCTGTTATCCTCCTAAGGGCATACTTAAGCCCCCTTCCTGTTATCCTCCCTATTTCAGCCAAATATGGGCAACTATGTACTTGTTGGTCAAGTTCAATTTCTTGGATAGTTCCCGCATTTAGAATGTAAGATCCTCAGCCAATAAGGATGAGGGTCAGTGGTGGGAGGGGGAATTTACGTTAGGGATAAAAGCGCCTACCCTACCCCCTATGGTGCTTCCTCCCCTCGATTGTCTGCTCGATGTGTGGGATTCCCGTTCTGGAGAACGTAAATAAAATTTGCTTTGCTTCTAGAGATCTATCCAGTTGTTTTCTGACCCACACAGTGAGATTGCTGGAGATTTCTATAAAGGGAGGGTCTCAGGAGTTTGAAATAACTTGGATTTCAGAGTGGATCATCTCCCCAGAGAGTGAAACCATGGAACTGAACTCTCTATCAGAGCATTCAACTTGCTTGTCTTAGGGATCAATTCTTTACTTTCTCTCTATCAAAAACACAATCCAGAACTCATCTGCAGTAGTTCAGTATCAAAAAGGCCTGACCAGTCCAATCCAGCAGCAGCTCCCTAGTGATAAAATGACCTACTTGGTCTGCCCTAAAACTAATCAAATAGAGTGAGAGTCAACTCAGCAACTGGGCATTCTGCTTGATCCAGTGCAGGAGAAGATAGCCCATCCAGTCAAAATGTCATACCCTGCAAGGAACTGTTATGCCACAGTTTTCTTTAACTGTCCTGACTCAGTTTCCCTGTTTCAGTTACCTTAACTGTTCTGTCTCTGACCCAGTAAAACTAAGGATTATTCGCTCTCGGGTTATAAATTAGCAAGATAAAGAGTAGATCTCCTGATTCTTTTATGGATTTACAATATTCCTTTAGAATATTCCAAGACCAACCCATGATATCTTTACTTCTTTGTCTCTGGAATTTTTAGGTTTTATGGCTTCCCCTCCCTGATAAAAAACTTTCCCTCCCTTTCTCTTCTTTGTCTCCAAAAATGTATTTAAGAAGTTGTTGTTCCTCCATTCATTGCTGGAGAATGGCGGCTGGCAGCTGTATGCTGGACGCTGGATTCTTTGGGTCCTCCAGCCCTGGGACCAATATGGATTCCTTGGTCCCAGTATACTTATCTCTGTCTGACTGGATAATCTGAGACGAGAGTCCTGTCCAGTCAATCTTACTCTCCCATTAATAAAATATTAAAAACTCTCTAATCTCTCTCCTGCCTCAGTTTCTCCGGCATTACAATTTGGAGGTTCCCCCTGAGATAATAGAAACTGAGAACTGGATTAGAGATTAGAGACCTCTCGGTCTCCACCTAGGCCTGAGGGGGGCTCAGGACCTGGGTTTGTTCCTTGAGAAAAGACCAGCACTCCTAGGAAAAGGAAGCAGTTCTTCAGTCTCATTCCGGCCTACAGTGGACAACGAAATCGATTCGGCATTTGATTCGGCATTCAGGAGAGTAAGTCTGTCTGGGTACCTTTTGGGGTACCATCTGGTTTTGGTTCTGGTTCTGGTCTGTTCTGTTGCTAGCAACCTGTGGTCTCAGAATAAATGCCGACGGGTTTAAAAATTCTGAGACGGGTATTTTCTGGGACGCTGGAGAATATCCTCTGGGTATATGTTTGCTTAATGTTGTAACTGTGTAGTCTGTGTCATATATGTTCTATGTTCTGTGTGGTTTGTCTGTTATGTTGTTGGTTGGAAAACAACGTTGCAACTGTGCATAGTAAATTGGAGCTCCATGTTTGTCTGTGTGTGTGTTAAAAGGTAGCAAGCTTGTAAGAGATAAGGATTCAGCTTCTGTGTTGCAGGCTTAGAAAATATCAAGAAGTTTGAAAAATCTTTCTCTTCTGTCTCTGGCTGACTGCAGCAGCCTGTGAGAAAAAGGGAGAAAAGGGAAAGGAAGAAAAAAAAAAGGAAAAGAAAAAAAAAAATAGATTGAAAGGGATTTGAAAGTTCAGAAAGTTAAAAAATATATATAGAAGAGCAGGTGCTAACATTTAAAGGAAAGGAGATTGTTTAAGTATGTAGTCAGGGGGAAAGAGAAAGTTGGAAATGGGTGGATTTGGGAAGAAACCTGATCTTGGGAAACTGATGGGTTAAATCTTGAAAAGGATCCCCATGTAGGAAATTGAGTGGGGAACCTGAGGGAAGTTTTTTCTAGGGGGTCAGGAGTGGGGGAAGGATGGCCATATGGAATCTTCTCCGCCCCTCACCCCGCTGAGTATGTTCCTGCCGTTTTCTTTTCTTAACTGATTACAGCCAGTTCAGCAAACTGTGATTTTTAAGGACATGCTTATTTTAGGTTAATTGATTGAATATTTGTTTCTTGATACATAAATTTTTTTTGGTTAAAAGAAAATGGTCATAAATGTGATCCATACTTTGGTCTGAGTATTTCTAAAAGTTTAATTGCTATGTTAAAAAAAAAAAAAAACCTTCTTGAATTCTTTTATGTGGAATTGGGTCTTTTGTATAAAGTTTAAATTGATTGTATTGGGTCATCCTGAGGTTATTTAAAGCGCCTCTGGACATAAGTTTTTTTTTGTCCTTTTGAAAATGTTTGTTATGGACAATATGCAATTTGGGATGTTTTTCTATGTATTGGGTATGACTTATAAGGATATGATAAATAATTGTTTAAGATTTATCCGAAATTTGATGACATCTGTTATTGGAGTTTTTGGGCTTAGAGTTAATTAGCTAATGCTATTTGGGAGTTTTAAAGCTCCACCCTCTTGACAGTTACTGGGACAATTGATTGATAAGCTGTTAAAACTCAACTGCTTATGTTATATTATAGTCATGTTCTTGCATTTTTCCTTCTGTAACTGATCTCTCTGATCAGAGCAATGGTCAATAGAAACTGTTAATGCAATTCAATTATGTCATGCTTTGCTATTTTCAGTCTGGTCATATGTAGTCATTGTATCCTAAATGCTTGGGCAACTATTTCGCCTGGTCATCTGTCTGTTACTGGATATTTGTGTTTTGTTTCTTTAAGGTTTCTACATGATAAGTGGACAATTAACAGGGGTTTGTAAGACTGCAGCCGTTTGCTTGGCCTGTAAAGCAAACTCATTTCTTCACGTAGGAAACTGCTCATCAATTTATTTTGGCTTCCTCATATTTTGCAACAGTTTGGTGAACTGAGTCTATCTGAGACTGATCTAATCTTTATTTGCTAGATTTGTGTTTTTGTTCTAGATTTTGGTCAAATTACAGATATTCACTTGCTTCTGGAACCTGGATCAGCTTTGATCAGCTTTGATTGCCAGCATGACACACCCACTCTGCAAGGAATGAGAGCCTCCTGTCACTTCATAGCCTGAAGCAGAAGTTTTAAAAATGAGACCATGGACTGGACCCTGCATCGAGTGTACTTTGGACTGATATGAGGGACTTTGGGAATGGTTGATGACTGACTGTTAAACCTTACCTGGATCATCTATTACTGTGTGTTTTAAGATTTGGGATGGGATTTGTTAAAACTGTGTAATTATTGCTGTTATGTTTGAGGGCTTTTTAGGAAATGCTACTGTATTAGTCTGTTATGTATAGGGATTTTGATTTGCTCTTGGGATTTATATGGGGAATGTCATTTGATAATTCCTTTCCGTGAGAAAAAAAAGGGAGGTAGAGATAGAACATTGGGGAAACTGATAAGTTTTTTTTCAAAATACCTGGAAGAATGGGAACCCCTAGCTTCCTATTCACTTTGCCTTCCGCATCTCTGCCCCACCCCCGATCTCACTTAGTTCAGATTGAATTTGGATGCTTTAGTTTTAGAATCCCTTATTTTGTTAAAATTTCCCTAGCAGACTCAGTTTTGAGATTATTTTTTAGAAAAGTTTTAGAAATCAGACACCTGTTCTGACACTGGCAGTCTCTCTGATCTATTTTTCCATTCCTGTAACCCCAGTTCATTAAGTATTTCAGCATTTCAAAGGACCTTGAAGTTTGGCTTGAGGCACCTAAAAAGTTTGGAGTTTGCCTGCCTTGATGGTCTAACTGTGCATAATCTGTTCAGAAATCTGTATTCTAATAGCAGTCCTGTTTCTCTGGGTGGGGACGGGTGGAGTACTACAAGCCTCATCCTTCCCCCATGGAGAGGGCTGCCTCTCTGAATGGGCCTTGGACCCTGCTGCTTTGTAAGCAGAGACTTGAGTTAAGTGCACAAATACTGTCCATCTCAAACTGGATTCTCTGGCTGAGGTGGTGCTCCAGAACTGGAGAGGGCCTGACATGCTTGCAACAAGGGAGCCTTTGTACAGCTGTTAACTCTGGGGTTATCAGGGAGAGACTTGCTCTTGCCATATGAGTCCTTACATTTTTTCTAGTTTTATTTTTGCTCATTTGCTTTATATAGGGTGGGTCAAAGAACTCCTGGGTATCTAGAGGAAGGTGCTAAGATTCAAAGGTTTGAATATTTAGGAGAAAGAGTGTGGAATGTTATGCCACAGTTTTCTTTAACTGTCCTGACTCAGTTTCCCTGTTTCAGTTACCTTAACTGTTCTGTCTCTGACCCAGTAAAACTAAGGATTATTCGCTCTCGGGTTATAAATTAGCAAGATAAAGAGTAGATCTCCTGATTCTTTTATGGATTTACAATATTCCTTTAGAATATTCCAAGACCAACCCATGATATCTTTACTTCTTTGTCTCTGGAATTTTTAGGTTTTATGGCTTCCCCTCCCTGATAAAAAACTTTCCCTCCCTTTCTCTTCTTTGTCTCCAAAAATGTATTTAAGAAGTTATTGTTCCTCCATTCATTGCTGGAGAATGGCGGCTGGCAGCTGTATGCTGGACGCTGGATTCTTTGGGTCCTCCAGCCCTGGGACCAATATGGATTCCTTGGTCCCAGTATACTTATCTCTGTCTGACTGGATAATCTGAGACGAGAGTCCTGTCCAGTCAATCTTACTCTCCCATTAATAAAATATTAAAAACTCTCTAATCTCTCTCCTGCCTCAGTTTCTCCGGCATTACAGAACAGGTCCAGCTGAGCAGCAGGATAATTCATCCATTATAAACAGGTTTGGGATTGAACATTGCCTTGGCCAAATGTACTCACTGCTTGGATACTTTTAAAGTATTTAAAATACATACCCATTCTTTAGCTCACAGACTCTCTGGGTTTTCTAGTTTTAGGGAAAATGGATTGTAACTACCACTTTTATGCAATTTGAATAAATAGTTACCTCTAGAGTGCCAAGAATAGTAGCATCCAATCTTCTGGGGACCCAACTAGTGGTTAAGTAGATCCGGAGAGGATGTTATTATATAATAATTGTATGGAGGTAAACACATGAATTTCTTATTAGTTGAGGAAGAGAAAAATACTAATTAGAGAGCTTTCAGACCTGTAACTTCTGAGTCACATTCAATTCCTTCCTCATTTTTCCCAACCTACCCGCATTCTTAATCAATGACCAATTCTTGATTTTTAATTCTTTAAAAAATACATTTATTTGTTTGTTGCTGAAGCAATTGGGGTTAAGTAAATTGCCCAAGGTCAGGCAAATAGGAAGTGTTAAGTGTCTGAGGTCACATTTGAACTCAGGTCCTCCTGACTTCAGGGCTGGTGCTCTATCCACTGTGCCACCTAGCTGCCCCTTGATTTTTAATTCTTAAAAAAAAAATTATTATAGCTTTTTATTTACAAGATATATGCATGGGTGATTTTTCAGCATTGACAATTGAAAAACATTTTGTTCCAAAAAAAAATATTCTTAAACATCAAGTATAATTGTTATTTCATATATCCAGTAGAACACAGAAAGAGGAATTTATATGAAATTGCAGATCTTTAATATGTACAACTTTCTTTTCTGTTTAAGTCTGTAACAAGTTCACCTTGTAAGTTTCAAAACTAACCTGCTTATCTGCGCTTCTTTTTGCCTTTTATGGTAAGTCTTAGGGAGGATATGGTAATGATCCTAAGGCTACCAACCATAAACTATGCTATCAGATAACAATCTCTTAGTCAGTAATAATAAAGTTCCTGAGATAATCTAAGCCAGAGAATTCAGTAATGGGGTGCAACTACTCCACTTCTAATAAGTCCTAGCATTCGATACTCCCCAACCTCACCTCTAAGACCACTCTGCAATTCTACCTCTAAACATAAAATTAGCATATCAGTGACATGAAGCACTACGTCTTTCTATTTTTTTCCTCTAAATTTATTTTCTTGCTACTTGTTCTTTGCTAAATTCTCTTGAAACTTAACTTGCTTCAATAGACTTTACAATTACAAGCTTTGTAAATTGACTTGGAGATGGGTCAGAACCTGCAAATTCTTTTGAGATACCTTGTGACACTGGTCTGGAATCCCAACCTTCTGGAGTCTCCTTTGAACTCCAACATTTCTGTTTTCTAATCTTCATTAAAATATATCTTGACCTTTTTTTTTTCTTTTTGTTTATCCTACTATTATCCTCCCTTAACCTCTCATCACAATCCCACTAGAATAAAAAAGAAAAGAAATTGTTTCCCTCTCTGTTTGCCCTCCACAGACATGCTTAAATAATATTCTGAAAGCCCAAACATATCACTCTTCCTTTCAGAAACCTTCTATGTCTCCCTATTGCTCCTAGGATTCTTAAAATACAAGGTTCTTAGCTTGGCATTTCATTCAAACCAATTCAAGATTACCTTTAATGCTATTTTATCTTATTCCCTTTTACATGCTCTATCTTGCCCAAGTGGTCTACTTACCATTCTCTATACTCACCAGTTCATATTTCACCCTTGTGTCTTTTTGTATAGCTTTCCATTTCCTCCCTGCCTGGAATAGTCTCCCTCCTAAAACCAATTTTTTAAAATGCCTGGCTCCATCCCTGTGTCCAAAAAGATCAATGAAAGAGAAAAAGTCCCAGACATACAAATGTATTTAGAGCAGCTCTTTTTATGGTGACAAAAACCTATAAACTATGAGGATGCCCATTAATCGGGGATTGGCTAATGAGATTGTGCCATGTAAATGTGATGGAATCTTCTGGTGCTCTAAGAATGAGGAAATAGATTTCAGAGAAATGTGGAAAAACTTGAATGAATTCTTCCCCTTCATCCTCCTCCTCCTCTATCTTCCTCATTGTAGTACCTATCCCATTTCAACCACTTGATGAAGACTTGTTGACTTGCCAATGGAAGAAGCTATCCAGCAGCTAGAGGTGACGTTGATGAGGATAGTAGAACCCTTTAGGGGTTTGCTCCATGGGCCAGACTGAGAAGGAGTTCTGCTATTTTCATGTTTTGGAGGCTTGCTTGCCTGACTTGTCAGTGGCAGTCAGTTTGGGATGATACTAGCCAGATTTATCATCAGGAAGGACATGAACAGACAAGCCCTGTTTGACTAATTGTCTAGTACACCAAATAGAAGTTCCTCTTGTTGAAATAATCTTCCAGGGATAGCAGGATTTATTTACCATGTCCGTCAACTTCCATTTTAGGCAAATAAAACAAAATTGAAATTTCTTTACAGTTTAGCGACCTCGTGGCTCTGGCAGCCTATCTTATGGATTCCTTCTCATTTAATTGGAATTGGATACATTGGAGACTTATCCAATGGTGCTGTCAATCTTTCTCCTTCAGGCTACAGTGACCAGATCTCTGATTATCTTGCATCTATACTGGAACTTCAGGTATTCAGGGCTAAGTATTTTGGAAATGAAAATTCTTCAGAAAATTCTTCCCTTCTTCCTTGCACTATCTTTACCATTAAAGTGGGGCTTCCTTCTCTTTATCCCATTCCTTCTTTTTAGATTCATACATTTCCTAGACATTGCCTTCTAGTTCACTATTGGAATTGAAATCCCAGTTCCACAGTTTCTGCAGTTGCTGAGGGAAGGCACCACATCCTTACATAGCCAGCAGAGCATTTCTCCCTGCCTGTAGAACCTTTGGAGATTGGAAACATAAAAATCAATTTTTCTGTCTACTAAGATGATTCTTTTCTATTGGATTTTTTCACATTAAAGTAAAATCCTTTGTTTTAGGAACTTGTTCCAATTCAAAAATTTAGATATTGAGCATCTGATAAATGAAAATCTGTATTCCTAAAGGATATGCTATCATCTTAAATTAGGGGCACAAATTCCAAACTAGGTAAATCAAGACCTAGAAAATCAAGAATGAGTATCCTTGCATTTTTTGAAACCTTGAAGGGAAGGTTCATTCACTGAATTCTCATACTTACACCTGTTAATTTCATTCTTTTATTATTATTATTAAAGCTTTCTAATTTTCAAAAGATATGCATGGATAATTTTTCAACATTGCCCCTTGCAAAATCTTGTGTTCCAATCCCTCCCCACTTCCGTCACCTCTTCCCCAAGAGAGCAAGTAATCCAATATATGTTAAACGTGGTAAAAATATATGTTAATTCCAACATATGCATATATATTTATACAATTATATTGCTGCACAAGAAAAATCAAATAAAAAAATGAAGAAGAAAATAAAATGCAAGCAAATAACAACAAAAAGAGTAAGAATGCTATGTTGCGATTCACACCAAGTTCCCGCAGTCCTCCCTCTGAGTACAGATGACTCTCTTCATTGCAAGACCATTGGAACTGGTCCGAATCATCTCATCGTTGAGAAGAGTGGTGTCCAGAAGATTTGATCATCGTATAATCTTTTAATTTCATTCTTAGCTGTGCTGAAGGGCTGGGGTGGGAATTTATAAATGGTATAGCAGTATAGAACATAGACCATGATCTCGGAGCCTGGAAAACCTGTGTTTAAATTCTGCCTTTGACACATATTGGCTTTGTGACCCTGATCAAGTGGCTTCACCTCTCAGATCACTGCAACAATTACCAAACATTATCAGTTACAAACATGCTGCTGACTGATAGCAGCGTTGGGGGAAAGGACTTTCCACACTTGGAGTTCCCTATATCTATGAAATCACAAGTCTGGACTCAGCCCATCTCAACAACTACCCACATTGTATAAAAGACACATGCACACATGTGTACATGAATGCATAGATATTCCTTCCTTTCCTGCCCCATTAGATGATAGAGAAGAAGATGGAAACTAAGATGTGGTCCCATGAGGGTCCATAAGCTCATATTTACACAGAAAGATTATATATATATATATGTGTATACACACACACACACACACACACACACACATATATGTATATATGTAAATGCCTGGATTATTTTTTTGGGGAAGAGATTTGTTTTTGTTTTTAATCTAGACCTGAAATATCATCAGGTGTCATAAGATAGAGCACACACACCACACACACATTTATAGCACATATAACAAATTGTAGCATCTAGGTAGCACCATTTTTTTGCATCAGTGTATTTGAATATGTATGTATGTACATGCACGCACATATGTACTATAGGTGTCTATTGATTGGTTGATACATGTTTTATACATACATACATACACATATATACATATACATACATATACACATATATATGCATTAATAATAATAATAGCTAACATTTATATGGTGTTTACTATATGTGCCAGTTACTGTGTTGAACATTTTATGATCAGTATTACATTTGACCTTCACAACAATCCTGTTATTACCCCTGTTTTATAGAGGAGGAAACTGAGGCAAAAAAGTGATTTGAAGTGCTTGAAGTCATACTTAAACTCTCATTTTTCTGACTCCAGGCCCAGGGCTCTATCTACTATAGTAAGTATATATGTATCTATGTTTGGATGTGTCTATATAGGCATATAAGTGTATGTATGTGTATATGTATATGCATACATGTATGCATGTGTGCATATGTTTATACATATATACATACTTGTTCAGATAATTTTGGAAGCATAAGAAAATCTTTTTAGTTCAACTAAAAATATTAATAAAGTTTAAATGCCTTTTCAGATTTCCTTGTTTATAAGTCTTAGGAAGTTCCCTTAAAATATCTATCTATGGTAGAGAAATTGCCTTTGATGATAGGGCTGAGGTAGAGTTGTTGGGATTTTTTTTTTTTTTTTGGGGGGGGGTGATAGTGATTGGGAATATCAGTGTTCCAAGCAATTTAGAAATGCTTGGATGTAGAAAAATGGCAAATTAATAAAATGATTTCTGGTAGACATGCCTAAAGAGCAGAGTACAATTGTATTAACTTTCTTCAACATAACATTTGTAGTATAGTTTAATATGATATAATACAATAAGATGTGATATGATGAAATACTATACTATATGACATAAAACAATATAGCATTAATATAAATATAACAGCAAACATAACAGAACACTATACTCACATATGTATATAATATATGATAAAAATATATAAAATGCATGTGATATATATGTGTGTACATATATACTCACACCATAATACATATATGTACATATACATATAATGTATGATAATGTTATGCCACAGTTATCTTTAACTGTCCCAGTTTCCTTAACTGTTCTGTCTCTGACCCAGTAAAACTAAGGATTATTCGCTCTTGGGTTATAAATTAGCAAGATAAAAGAGTAGATCTCCTGATTCTTTTATGGATTGATAATATCCCTTAAAATATTCCAAGATAAACCAAGATATCTTTACTTCTTTGTCTCCAGAATTTTTAGGGTTTTATGGCTTCCCCTCCCTGATAAAAAAACTTTCCCTCCCTTCTTCTTTGTCTCCAAAAAGTACTTAAAGATTTGAGATTCTCCCATACAGCACTGGATAATCTGAGACGAGAGTCCTGTCCAGTCAATCTTACTCTCCAATTAATAAAATATTAAAAACTCTCTAATCTCTCTCTCCTGCCTCAGTTTTTCCGGCATTACAATTAGATATATACAAGGTGTGTAAATATAATGCATGACATATGTGTATATACACATATGGTACTTATAATATGATATGTGTATATAGTATGATAAAATATATATACATATGTATATATAATGTGTATATATATATATATATAATGATAAGATACATATAATGTGTGTGTGTATATATAATAAGACACAGGTAAAATAAAATGTCTTCATATGATTCTGGTGTCTATAATTCATATTATAAATATATACACATATGTGTGTCTATGTATGTATTATGAAGTTGTAATCCAGATAGCAAAATTTATCTTTTTCCATTTCTTATATACCTGACCCATGTGAGTAAGTAGTTTTCTTTTTCCTCATGTTTTAAAGACATTTAAAGAGACTTTACTATAAAAGGCCACCGAGGGATATGGGGGAGCAAAGAATGCCATGATATGATGACAAAATGCTTCTCCCAGCCTATGCCTCTCCATGAGGTCAGTGTCTCTCTCCTGGCCTTCCCTACACTTCCATGGGCACTTTCCCCAATCTCCCAATGGTCTGAGATGCCCCAGGTCTCCCTAGAGACGCTGTTCTCTTGCTCCTCACCTGTGTCACGTTCCTCACCCTCCAAGTCCTGGAGAGGGGCCCCTTTACCCTGGCTGGGCCTCTGGAGCTAAACTCTTGGACTCCTGGCTTCACCCCCCATATGACTGGGAGGAAATCACTTGAGCTGTCTCAGCTTTATTTTCCTTATCTGTAAGACAAGGGGATTGGATGAGAAATCTTTTAAGGTTCCTTCTAGCTCAGCACCCATGAATTTTTAGCTAGCAAAGGCCTGGATGAATAAGCTGCCTCCTTCTTCCACTTACCCTATTGCCATTTCTCATCCTGGCCCATAAGATTGTCCTGAGCCTGATCTTCCTAATCCAGTCACTCCTGCCAGCTTTCCACTTTTTCTGCTTTCTACTCTTTGAGACACAATCTAGAAAACAGGCTGAGGGTCTAGTCTGCTTATTTCCCACAAATGTACACATGCCACATAATATGTGCCTGGTATGTATGTGCATAATGCATACATATATGTACATACATTGACATGCATGCATATGTATGAATATATGTATGTATATATACAAAGAGAGAGGAGAGAGTAAGACAGAGGGAGAAAGACACACAGAGAGAGACAGATACAGAGAGGAAGAGAGAGAGAGAGAGAGAGAGAGAGAGAGAGAGAGAGAGAGAGAGAGAGAGAGAGAGAGAGAGAAAGAGAGAGAGACATGAGAGAGAGAGAGAGAGACATGAGAGAGAGAAAGACAGGGAGGGAAAAAGAGACAGAGACACAGAGAGACAGAGGGAGAGAGAAGAGATAGAAACAGAGAGAAGAGAAAGAAATAGAAAAGAAAAAAGGACTGCCAACACTTCTGAGTTAGAGAAAGCTAGGGGGACACAGTGGGTAGATTTAGAATGAAAGTAATACACCTCCTTCCCAGGTTGTTGTGAAGGTCAGGCAGATATTTGTAAAGCACTTAATGTAATACCCACCATGTAGTAGGTGTTGTTGTTGTTGTTATCACCCAGAAATCCTTCTTTAAGGAACTCAAGATCTGGCTGTGGTTCTGTTAGCATCCAGGGATACCAATCTATTTCTCTTGCCTCTTATTCTTTGAGGTGAGGGGGAAAGTCTCCTCTCTTTTCCTAGTTAACTAATGAAACTGCTGAACCATAATTTAGCAGAATTGCTTGGGGAACTACCTGTTCGGTGATGATATTTCTTTTCTGGAATAACAGCCCACTCAAGCAATTTTCTTCTGCTGACTTTACGTGTCCCTTGTCCCTCCCTTCTCTCTCCCTCACGTTCCTCTCTTCCTGTCCAGAACCTTCATTTTCTTCCCCTTCAAAAATATGCTGCAATTTGACTGTCTTTGTCACTTCTCAGAAGGTCTGTGCTCTATGGACTCTGATTGCTGCTTTATCTCCGAGGATAAATTTCCCTACTGACTCAGAACCAAGGAAACCTCCACCAGAATAGAATGAAGATTGATTACATACTTTTCAACCCTTTCAAACTTCTGCAAAGAAAGTGCAGAAGAAGCAGATGGTGGGGCTGACGGGGACTGCTGCATATTTCATGAGGATGCTGGAACCCAGACCTGGAACAAAACATCCAGGTCTCCTTATCTGCCCTTTTTAAAGGACCCCACTTGTTGAATAAGTGCTCCTTCTGGGTACCCACTGAAGTCAAGGTACCCGTAAGAGAGCACAGACATGACCTGCCTGCTTGCTTTTTGGTTACAAGAATATTTGAGGGGAATTTTCTTGTTACCTGTAAAAGTCAATCAGGATAAACAGAGTTTCTAATCTCTAGCACCTACTCTCAGACCTGTAGGAGCACTTTAGCTAATCCCTAAAACATTTCTAATCAACTAGGGATTATCATGGGGACTGGCAAGAGAGAAACACTGGTATCCAGAGTGGGAAACAGATCCTTAAAACTGACTACATTCTCCAGATGTGCCTGAAACTGTTGTAATTCCTTGCCAGTTATGGGTAAGGGACAACAGTTACCCAAATCCTGTTTATGAACTCAGCTCACATTGCTCTCGCCCTCTGGGTGGATAAAGGACTTCCAGCTGTATTTTTTTCTCCAAAATTTGATCCATTTCAATTTTAACCTTATTATCAAGTTAAGGAGAAGGAGGAGGAGGAGGAGGAAAAGAAAGGAGAGAGAGAGACAGAGACAGAGACAGAGAGAGAGACAGAGACAGAGAGACAGAGACACACAGAGTGATAGAGAGAGAGAGAGAGAGAGAGAGAGAGAGAGAGAGAGAGAGAGAGAGAGTTGTTTCTCAGAAAACATGTCATTAAAGAGGTTTAAGGGAAGTCTCAGTTTTCACATTGAATGTCATTTTATATACAATAAAGTCATTCTGCCAGGAAATGCTCAATTTTGGATGTTTTATGCCAATTACTACTCTGCTTTTGAATCTGCTGGTTTTCTCTGTCTTTGGATAAACATGATTCACCTCCATTTTCCTCATTTACTCTGACTCTGAGGAAGAAAAAGATTATGCGGGATTTTTCATTAACATTTTTAATTAGCTTTTTAGTGGTTGCTGACCCCTGATTGATGAACTCCTCCAGGGGCACATGAGGATATTTTCTCATTGTGGTAGCTATGAGCTTGGTGCTATTAGTAGTAATTTTGCTTCCCTTTATGTTGATTCCTTTTTAAATCCTGAATTTGTGACTATCAGTCCCGAAGAAAACATGGCTTGTTGGGACATCTACACTAGAAGACATGTAGAAGAGAACTGCTAAATTTCTACCTTAAATTGTCTTCAACTGCAAAGCCTCCCTTCTCCCATTCCCAAATGTACTATGTTCTGAAGTATATATCTAGGGTATAGGATGGATAGTGTGGGGATTTGGGAGGAAGACTTAGGTTTCAGTCTTAATTCAGACTTTTACTAATTTTTTGACTAATCATTTAGCCTCAATTTCCTCATCTTTAAAATAGAATGAATAATAGCATTTATCTAGAAAGACCAGATTACATAGTATATTTAAAGTACTGAAGAAACCTTAAAAAATTGTATAAATTTTAGATATAATGACTCTTCTTCTTAAAAAATAGTTTAATAATACTTTTTATTTTCCAAATACATGCAAAGATAGTTTTCAACATTCTCCCTTGTATAACCTCATGGGACAAAATTGTCTCCTTCCCTTTCTACCTCCCACCTCCCCTACACAGCAAGTAATCCAACATATGTCAAACATGTGCAATTCTTCTATATATATTTCCACATTTATTGTGCTTACAAGAAAAATCAGATCAAAAAGGAAAAAAAAATGAGAAAGAAAAAAAAAAGCAAACCAACAACCAAAAAGGTAAAAATACTATGTTGTGAGCCACATTCAGTTCCCACAGTCTCTTTCTGGATGCAGATGGCTCTCTCTATCACAAGATCATTGGAACTGGCCTGAATTACCTCATTGTTGAAAAGAGCCATGTCCAGCAGAGTTGATCATCACATAATCTTCTTGTTGCTGTGTACAACATTCTCTTGGTTCTGTTTCATTCATTTAGCATTACTAAGTCTCTTCAAGCCTCTCTGAAATCCTGCTGATTGTTTCTTATGGAAAAATAATATTCAATCACATTCATATACCATAACTAATTCAGCCATTCCTCAACTGATGGGCATCTACTCAGTTTCCAGTTTCTTGCCACTACAAAGAGGGCTGTACATATGGGTGGGTCCCTTTCTCTCCTTTAAGATCTCTTTGGAATATAGACCCAGCAGAGATACTGCTGGGTCAAAGGGTATGCACATTTTGATAGCTCTTTGGGTATAGTTCCAAATTGCTCTCCAGAATGGTTGGATCCATTCACAATTCCACCAACAATGTATTAGTGTCCCAGTTTTCCCATATCCCCTCCAACATTCAGCATTATCTTTTCCTGTCATCTTAACCAATCTGAGAGATGTGTAATAGTATTTCAGAGTTGTCTTGTCCTGTCCGGCAGGACAATAACAGTGGGTCATCGAGTGGAGCCAGGGCTGAAGGGGAGCAAAGGTGCTGTAAGACAATCAGTCTGTAAAGCCTACGGCTTGGGGACAGGATCGGAGAGACAGAGAGGCAACTCAAGATTTAAGATGGTGAATGTCTCTGTTTAATGAATGAAGAGAGTTTAATTAAATAGGATTTCTGAGTGGGGGGTTACAATGAGGAGAATGTCGGACCATAGGTGTGGCGGAAATCCTAGAGTATACTGTTATGTAGATTTTGGGCGGAGATGACCGATTTCTTGGGACACACATTATCTTCAGGAATTTAGGGTGTATGCTAATCCAAGGACATGGCAATGTTCAAGGACATGGTCTCTTGGCATATCCTCAAGAGTGGTCTCTGGCATATCTTCAAGAGCATGGTCTCTGGCATATCCCCCTTTCTTTATTAATATATAGGTGGGAGGCCTGTCTTAGGCTATGTGGCCGGCATCCATATTCAGTACCCAAGTAATCCGACCTTAGAAGGCCAGAGAAGGGCAGGACCCCTGTCTTAGGCTATGTGGGCGGCATCCGTCCCAGCACCCCAGCATCAAACTTCCAGGGTGTGCTTCTGGAAAACGGGCCCACAATAATCCCGTCATTGGGTGTTCCTGCAGCCAGAGGGTATGATGATCCTGAAATATGGGGCCACAATAATCCCGTCATTGGCTCACCCACAGCTTATTTACTGAATGCGGGAGGGGGGCAATACCCGAGACCAGACCTTGTATGGATATGAGGAGGAGGTGGGGCAAAAGTGCTTAAGGCAAAGTGAATAGGAGCTAAGAGTTCCCATTCTTTCAGGTATATTGAAAAAATATACCAGTTTCCCCAATGTTCTATCTCTACCTCCCCTTTTCAAATGACCATTCCCAAATAAGTCCCAAGAGCAAATCAAAAATCCCTATACATAACAGACTAATACAGTAGCATTTCCTTCAAAGCCCTCAAACATAACAGCAATTACAGTTTTAACAAATCCCATCCCAAGTCTTAAACACACAGTAATAGATGATCCAGGTAAGGTTTAACAGTCAGTCATCAACCATTCCCAAAGTCCCTCATATCAGTCCAAAGTACACTCGATGCAGGGTCAAGTCCATGGTCTCATTTTAAAACTGCTGCTTCAGGCTGTGAAGTGATAGGAGGCTCTCATTCCTTGTAGAGTGGGTGTGTCATGCTGGCAATCAAAGCTGATCAAAGCTGATCCAGGTTCCAGAAGCAAGTCAATATCTGTAATTTGACCAAAATCTAAAACAAAAACACAAATCTAGCACAAAGATTAGATCAGTCTTAGATAGACTCAGTTCACCAAACTGTTGCAAAATACAAGGAGGCCAAAATGGATTGGCCAGCAGTTTCCTATGTGACGAGACGAGTTTGCTTTACAGGCCAAGCAAACAGCTGCAGTCTTACAGACCCCTGCTAATTGTCTAGTTATCATGTAGAAACCTAGGAACAAAACACCAATATCCAGTAACAGACAGATGACCAGGCAAAATAGTTGCCCAAGCATTTAGGATACAATGATTACATATAACCAGACTGAAAATAGCAAAGCATGACATAATTGAATTGCATTAACAATTCTATTGACCATTGCTCTGATCAGAGAGATCAGTTACAGAAGGAAAAATTCAAGAACATAACTATAACATAACATAAGCAATTGAGTTTTAACAGCTTATCAATCAATTGTCCCATTAACTGTCACAGGGTGGAGCTTTAAAACTCCCAAATAGCATTAGCGAATTAACTCTAAGCCCAAAGACTCCAACAACAGATGTCATCAAATTTCGGATAAATCTTAAACAATTATTTATCATATCCTTATAAGTCATAACAGAAAGCAATTTTGTCTTAGTAAGTTCACAACTTAGAACAATTATCATATCTAGGTAGATGTTACATAAGTGAGCATTATACATACAAATCATTTTACTTTTAAAATACCCAATACATAGAAAAATATCCCAAATTGCATATTGTAACAAACATTTTCAAAAGGACAAAGAGAAAAAACTATTATGTTCAGAGACCCTTTAAATAACCTCAGAATGACCCAATACAATCAATTTAAACTTTATACAAAAGACCCAATTCCACATAAAAGACTTCAAGAAGTTTACATAGCAATTAAACTCTTAGAAATATTCGTACCAAAGTATGGATCACATTTACGACCATATCTCTTAACCAAGAAAACCTTTATGAAGAAACAAATATTCAATCAATTAAGCTAAAGTAAGCATGTCCTTAAAAATCACAGTTTGCTGCACTGGCTGTAATCAGATAAGAAAAAAAGCGGCAGGAACATACTCAGGGGGTGAGGGGCGGAGAAGATTCCATATGGCCATCCTTTCCCCACTCCTGACCCCCTAGAAAAACTTCCCTCAGGTTCCCCACTCAATTTCCTACATGGGGATCCTTTTCAAGATTTAACCCATCAGTTTCCCAATATCAGGTTTCTTCCCAAATCCACCCATTTCCAACTTTCTCTTTCCTTCTGACTACATACTTAAACAATCTCCTTAAAGAACTTTCCTTCCCAGATACTCCTTTGGTGAAGTAGCAGAAGGCAGTGGGGGTGGGTGACTCCTTCCCCCACCTCTTCACCTACTCCCAAAAGTCTTTCTTTCACCCTTCTGATACTAATCGAACCTTTAATTTCCCTTGCAAATCAGTCCTTCCTAACTCACCTGCATTCCTCTTTCCTTTTCCCATCAAAAACCTGTAAGAATCAACCCTATAGTGAATAATAAACCTCCAAAAATCCACACATGTCTAGCAGAGCTGGTTTTAAAGTATTAACTTGTGTTAACAAATTTCAGAAGGTAACAAACTGAATCAAAGTAATACAGCAAAGTTTTTCTACCACCTTTCTTTAACAGCGATTAGCATCTTATCTCTAGAGCTATTTATTGCCTAGGCCAGGCTAAGCTTGAATTTTATAGTTCTTTGCTCTAGCAGGCTTTTCCTTAAAGACATGCAAATTATCCTTAATCATTGTTCTTAAAACTTAACAAAGCTTTTAAATCAGCAAAAACAGATTAGGGGCTGTTTCCAGGATTCCCCACCCTCAGAGAGAAGTATGTTTCACCTTGAATTCCCTTTTCCCATTCCAAAATCCAAAGCGGCTTCCGTGAATTTCCAAGGAAGCCCATTTAGTGTTTTACTCTGCCTTCACAGAGAATGCCTAGATATTCTATTCAAACGTCTTTCCTTTAAATGTTAGCATACTGCTGTATATTAACTTTCCAAACTTTCAAATCCTTTTCAATCTATATATATATTTTTTTCTTTTCTCTCCCTTTTTCTCACAGGCTGCTGCAGTCAGCCAGAGACAGAGAGAGAGAGAGAGAGAGAGAGAAAGATTTTTCAAACTTCTTGATATTTTCTAAGTCTGCAACACAGAGGCTGAATCCTTATCTCTTACAAGCTTATTTTAACTTTTAACACAGACACACAGAAACAGACATGGAGCTCCAATTTACTATGTACAGTTGCAACGTTGTTTTCCAAACAACAACATAACAGACAAACCACACAGAACATGGAACATATATGACAGACTACACAGTTATACAGATTCCATGACATTCAGGATTTTTTTTTTTTTTTTTTTTTTTTTTTTTTTTTTTTTTTTTTTTTTTTAAACATGAGAACAACAATTTTCTCAATCGTTGACACCCTGTCTGTTTCAGGAGCTGTTCAGTGAATTTGAGTGGTTCGATCTTCTCTTCAAGTTCCAAGGTGTCTTGGTCTCGTAACTGATGATAAAAGATGTGTCTTTTTGTGATCGCAGAATCTACTTGATATTTAACGAAAGTGGTTAGTTTATTAAAGGCCCAAGGGCCAAAAGAAAGGAGGAGAAGGAGTCCCACAAGAGGGCCGAGAATACTAGGGAGAAAAGTGGATAGCAAGGGGGAAGTGGAGAACCAGTTCTTATGCCAGGATTCATTTTTTACTCTTTCCTGTTTTCTTTTTTCCAGACTGTCTCTAACTTTTTGTAGACTGTTTTCAACAAGGCCAAGTTTATCTGAATAAAAGCAGCATTCCTCCTTGAGGGCTGCACAAAGACCTCCTTGTTGTAAGAAGAGAAGGTCTAAGCCTCTTCTGTTTTGCAGGACGACTTCAGCTAAGGATGCTACTGAGTCTTTAAGGTGTTTAGGTCCTGCTTGCAATTCCTGTAAATCCTTATCTATAGCAGCGCTCAATTGGGAATATTGTTTGTCATTTTGTATGAGGGAGGCTATACCCGTCCCCGTTCCTACCGCTCCTAGGCCAAGGAGGACAGTCAGGGTTAATGCAGTAAGGGGTTCCCTCCTGGTCCTGAAATTGCCAGTACTTTTTCTTTCCCAGATATCAAGGAAATCATCGGCCTGGTATATATTAATATGAGGGAAGAGAAAGACAGAAACGCAGTAATCGCGTTTTTTGATAAAAGATCGGGCATCCAGAAATGTAGTAAGGCCAGCAGAGCAGGCAAAATAAGAGCCGTCAGGAGCGGCCACATATTGCCACGTCAGGTTGACAGGTATGGTGTGGTTGCAAACGCCTTCAAGCTGTTTGGGAGGAAGCATGTTAGGTCCTAGGAGACAAATTCCAATGAATTGATCAAACTGTTCTGTTAGCCCAGTGGGGTCTTCTATCAAGGACCTCATTTCCTTCTTAAAGGTCCTGACTTCTGTGGTGCTCAGGGGAGCGTTCACAAATCCTATACCTCCTTGGGCCGAAGGAACCTTTCTTAAGGGATATAATTTAGGACTTGGGGTTTTAGTTCCCGGCAAAGGATAATTTCGGATATCTCTTTGAATTTGATCTAATTCCTTCCTTAAAGAGAAGGACTCTTTTTTGGAGTCCAGGTGGGGTCAATCGAATTAAATCCTCCCGTGCCCTGAGGGGCCCTGGATGAGCTGATGGGATTAAGTCTTTACCTTCCCTTTCCTAAAACCATGGCTTCTTCTGGGGGTGGGGATAAGTATGGAGGACTGAGAGATAACAATGGGTCCCATTGCTGGGTCTTTAAAGTTTCCTCCTTCGTGTCCTTTACACTTGGACTCTTACTCAACATTATAGAAGCCCCGGAAAGCCATAGTCCTGCCTATAGAACCTCCTCTGGATTAACAGGTTCTTTGTTATTAACCCACAAATTCAGTATTTGGCACACCCAATCTTCAAGGGAGCCAAATTTAGGCCAAATAGTGCCTCCACCAATGTCTTTGTCACCCCAGACAAAGTAGCAATACCTTATCATCTTTTTCTTGCTTTTTCCTTTATATTTTGGCAGTTTGTTCCAATTACTTAATTCGTTTCCCAAGGGACTATCTACCGATATTCTCTGATCATTTTTCTCATTTCTCTCCGCGAGGGCTGGCTGGGACTGGGCCACACCCATTGAATTTGGACGGAATCTAAATTCTAAAAACACCCAAACACGCCAATTGTCGCCAATTGACTCCAGTCACCCTAGAAGGCCTAGCCAAGCCTACCTGTCCAGAGACCTAGAGTTTAAGACTCAGGGCCTCACAGAGTCCTATGAGTGACAAATCCCCCCAAGACTGCAAGAGTTTCCTAGCGAGCTCAAATTAGCCCGGGCATTTGAGCCGCAAGTCAGGGGCCTAGCCCTGCCTTCCATCAACATACAGTGTAAAAGGCCGGTCATCTTTCTCAAAAGGCAAGGTGGGAGTGGCCCCAAGTACTTGGGCGAAGTAAACCTTTAGATAAAGAAACTCTAGCCCCAGGAAAAAGCTTAGCAACAATCATAGTTTGGCCACAAATTAAAATAGTTATTTAAGGCAGTTCTACTTCTGGTCTATGCAATCACACTTGAACTCAAAACTCCCAGTAAATATTAGCTGCAGTCCCAAAGGATTTTATCTTCTACATCAGTTATCATTGATCTAGGACTTCAGATAAAATCTAGTTCAAGAATCACAGTAAAGGGTTTACAGCTTATACAGCTATTTTTCTTATCTAAGTAGATAGTTTTAAATTTAACATTACACAGATCTTGAAGTTCACAAGTAACTGAACCAAACTTCATATAACTTACAATTGCCCATCAGAGATGACAAATTTTAAGGCATAACTCAGTTACAAAGTACCCAATACCTCTAGAAAACACACCATCTAAGTAGGAAGGTAAACTATCCCATCTTAGTCCCTCAGCGTCTCAAAGAAATGGAGGAGGGAAAACAGGGAACAAGTCTAGAGAACTTGAGAAAAGCAGACGGGAAAGACAGACTTCTTTCCTAAGGGTATTCACCGAATTCTTAAATGGCTTCAGTTTCTCTCATTTACTCATTTCTTGCTGCAGTCAAGGAATGAGGGGAGAAAGGAAATAAAAAGCCATCTTTTAAAGAATTTAATTTGCCTTGACCTAAAATTTCATTCCCAGCCATCATTCCAAAGGTCTTTCTTGAAGCTGCAACCTGGCCAGGGTTGGAGCCCAGAAACAAACCTTTACTTGTTGGCAGGGACATAGAACGCCAATCCAGAAAAGAATAGAAACCAAGTGTGCTAAGAGCAAAAGGTTTTAGGACTAAGAAAATTAGGAGCAAAAAAGAGTTCCCACCTGTAGGGTTAGGTAGGAAAGTGTGAGACAAACAGACCTAGCCTGGCTTACCTAGATTATCTCTACATAAGCAGCTAAGAAAGTTTTAAGTAGTGCCCTGAAGCTAAGAAAAAAAAACCGAGAGCAGTTTAAAATCCCATCTTTGTAGACAGCCTTGTGAGCATGCGAAAGCATAATTCTGAGGCTTCTACAATTAACACAAGATGACCAAATCAGGGAAACTGAGTCCCGTTTAAATGTATAGGACGAGCACACGTCCCGAGGGCTAGAAGCTGCGGCTTTAAGAGCCAGGTAAAGGTCTGGAAGGGGCACGGCCCACTTGTCTAAATTGCTAGCAAACTTCTATTTTAAAAGTTGGTGACAACCTTTCCGGAGATTTGAGAAGATTTAGATTGAGTCCCCAATCTCCCCACTGTACAGTAACCCTGAGAAGGGGACAGGATAGGAGCATTTAAATGGCAGGTTGCCAAGCCACATGGGAGAGGTCCGAACCAGGCCTCGAGTTCTACACTCCCCACTCCATGGAAGAAGGGGGAGGAAAGGCCAGAGCCAGGGTGGGGGAGGAAGAGATGCCATCTTACCCAGCGCAGTGCGTCTTGAATGGCGAGGGCTCCTCTGGTGATTCCGCGCTGGAACTTGAAGGCGGGGCAGCTCATCTAAGTCCCCAAATCTTACTGGGAGAGCAAAACCTGAAGGGAAGACTGCTTACCCCTGTCCAGGGAGTAGCTGTCGTGGGCAGAGACATTCTCTAAACTCACCCCAATTTAGTGACCTTTCTCCTCGTGGCTACAGCCTGACCATTAGAGACTCCATTGCATTTAACAGTGGCGTGGGAGAAGGGCTCAAACACAGCTCCTCTTACGTTTCTCCGGCTATCTCCCCAGAACAGATCAAAGAGAGCGCTGGCCTGGGACCCCAGAGAAGGGTAAGGTCCCCAGAACGGCCACATGACCACTCTTTGGTCTGGGGTGGTGTTAAAGAGACACTTCCTCTCGTGTCTCAACAGTTCCTGCTGGAGAGCAGGACTATCTGGTGACAGGAAAAAAAGATTAGAAATGCATTGAGATGCAAAGGAAGGGCCTTTCTCTCTCCAAAGGATTTGGTCAGTGGGAGTTTGTTCAAGAAAGCATCTGCTCCAGGAAAGACTTTAGAGGCAGGGGAGTGTCTAGATCAAAGAAGCCCTTTCACCTGAAATGGAAGTAGGGTGAGACGGAACACAGATATTCTCCCCACTACCTTTAGAGATAGAGTGAGACCAAAGAAAGAACGCAGATTCTTCCCGGAAGAATACTGCCTGAACAGCTCAAAACCCAGATTGGTTCTGAGTGTGCCCCGAAAAGGTCGGGGTCCAGTTTGATCGCCAAATTATCTAGCTTCCGGTGTTTGTTTCGTCAGGGAAGCAAATGTTGAGGTCTAGCTTTGGGGTACCTAAATGAAATTAGGGTTAAGGTCTAGTGGCAGGTTTGGGGTATTTCAAGCGAAAAGGATCTATGGACGGCGCAACATATTTTCTTTGGAAAGGGGCCACTGGTCAAACCAGACTGGAGTGTTTTGATCTTGTCCGCCTGCAGGCTGGGCGGACCAGTGGCCCTTATAAAAAATGGTTCTGAAAACCAAGGCCAGCACGGCCAGGGTACGGCTGTACTTGTAAAGGCTGATTGATACCTTGGTTATTTTTCCCTAATCCTTGTTGAGGGAGAAAACCCTGGCTTAGCATTTGTTTTGTGACTACAGAATTGGGGCTGCACATAATAGTACCCATTTGTGAGAGAATATCTCTTCCCCATAGGTTAATAGGTAGATTAGGAACTATGTAAGGGCAGACAGTGCCCGTATTTCCCTCAGCGTCTTCCCAAGTTTTCTGAGGACCCGGGGGTAATTGCCGAACCTTGCCGTTGTTAGAGGCTCCTTCAATGACTTCATTAATTAATGCCCAGAGGGGGAAAACATTTACAACGTTTGGCCCTTCTCGTTTTAGGTCTCGGCCAACCTTCTGCCATTTCCCGGGGTGTATTTCAGGGCCATTTATAATAAACCAAGGATGGACCTTATCTATGTATATAAAGAATTTTATAAGGTCCTTCTTTTTTACTTTTATGCCTCTTTCCTTAAGATTTCCTTTAAGATCTTTAAGGAATATTTGTTCTTTAGATAAATACGATCCCATAGTATCGACAATCGCGAAAACTTACCTCTACCCTTACGGGGGTTCCGTAGAGACCGTGAATTCTCTCCCGGAATGCTCGGGGGCGATGTCGGGCCGAGGTCCACTTAGAGGCCCACGTTGGGCGCCAGTTGTCCTGTCCGGCAGGACAATAACAGTGGGTCATCGAGTGGAGCCAGGGCTGAAGGGGAGCAAAGGTGCTGTAAGACAATCAGTCTGTAAAGCCTACGGCTTGGGGACAGGATCGGAGAGACAGAGAGGCAACTCAAGATTTAAGATGGTGAATGTCTCTGTTTAATGAATGAAGAGAGTTTAATTAAATAGGATTTCTGAGTGGGGGGTTACAATGAGGAGAATGTCGGACCATAGGTGTGGCGGAAATCCTAGAGTATACTGTTATGTAGATTTTGGGCGGAGATGACCGATTTCTTGGGACACACATTATCTTCAGGAATTTAGGGTGTATGCTAATCCAAGGACATGGCAATGTTCAAGGACATGGTCTCTTGGCATATCCTCAAGAGTGGTCTCTGGCATATCTTCAAGAGCATGGTCTCTGGCATTGTCTTAATTTGCATTTCTCTAATCAATATAGAACATTTTTCATATGACTAGAAATGATTGTAATTTCTTCATCTGAAAATTGTCTGTTCATATCCTTTGACCATTTATCATTTGGAGAATGGCTTGTATTCTTATAAATTTGAGTCAATACTCTATATATTTTAGAAATGAGGCCTTTTTCAGAATACTTGAATGTAAAAATTTTTCACAATTAAGAATGACTTTTCAAATAAAGACAAAATATATAGTCAGAAAATGCTAGCAGATTCAAAACCAAAATACTGAGATGAGATATTAAAAAAAAAAGTCTACTTGCAGAATTTTATTCTATATGTGTCAAAGCTCATATATCTATGTGTAATGTGAATTTCAATACACATATGGATTTCCATATATTCCATAAATACATATTTGGAAATTGACATCTGGGTTTGGTGGAAAGAATACTGAACTGGGAATCAGAAGATCTGGATTAAAATTCCAACTCTAAGGCTCAAAGAACCACCTATTTAGAACTTCAAGGGACCGTAGGGTTTTTCTAGTTCACTTTTCTCATTTTAAAGATAAGGAAACTGAGACTCACTGGGTCAAATGACATTTCCAAAGTTACACAAATAATAAAGCTCAGAGTCATGCTTAATAACTATATGACTTTGGGAAGTCACTTGAGATTTCTAAGGTTGAATTTGTTCAGAAAAAATAGGGACCATAATGTCTCACAAGGTTGTTGTGAGCATCAAATGAGGTAATGAATGTGAAAGCACAAAATGTTATATAAATATACATTTTCCTAGGTCATCACTTGTAGAAAGTCTCTCTCTGAAGATATATTGCAATAACATTTATAACATTCAAAGCTGCTCATGGGATTGTCATAATATCCTGCAGCAATACTTGCTATTTTCAGAGACCAGCCCCTGCTTTCTATACCCTATCCTGCTTCATCTTGAGTCCATTCCCTCCCCAGAAATGCTGTCCTATTTCCTTATACCTAGGACTGCCCCAGATGCTACCTCTTCCCCCTCAAATGGCTCAGGGCTTTGGCCCACTTGTTTTTCCCTGTCCTCACTGCCCATTAAAATCGGCTTGCTCCTTTGCTCATCCCAAGACCTCTCCTGCATTTAGTAATGCCTTAACTCCTGTTTGCCTCAGTTACACCTTGGGACTAACTTTTTGCCCTGGCTCTGAGCTTCTACTAGGCTTAACCCTCAGTTCTTCCCTTCCTCTCCTTTTAGAACACCTAAACCATTCCACAGAGATATTTTCCAACTCTTTTCCATTCTCTAGGAAGACACCTCTAATTTACAATCCAATGAACCCCTAGATACTTGTGAATCGGTGAGGAACGTGGTTGGATGCACAATTTAGAATGATTATTTTGGTGGATGTGTGAAGGATGGATTGTAAAGGAGAGAGACATGACAAGGAGTGGCAATGGATAGGATAGAGTGCATTGCCACTGTATTGGTGATTGGAGAAAAAATAAGAATGAAAAAATACACTGAGCTTCATTTTGACAACAAATCAATAAATCAAGTGTGACTCAATAAATAATATGAATTCAAGTATAGCATCAAAATAGTTTATTACAAAAACATCGGTATACACAATTTTTCAATGTCATCATGACACATTTATCCCAGTGATTGAAGAGTTTTTGGACTCTTTAAGAGAAAAAATGTTCTGCCTGAATTTGGAATGTCTTCATCATTCATTGTTTATTCATTCATTCAACAATTATTTATTAAACAAATAAAAGAATTGTGGTGGGCACTGATGGGGGTACCAAGGTGATTAAGGTTTGTGTGCCAGTGAGTGGGAAAAGACATGCACTGAAATAGCATGAGAGGGGGAGAGGAGTGAAGAGAATAATAATAGCTGGCATTTAGATGGTGCTTTAAGGTTTATAAAATACTTTATAATATCATCTCATTTTAGTTTCACAATAGCCCTGGGTAGTACATGTTACTATCAAGTCATTTTACAAATGAGAAAATTGAGGAAGACAGAAAGAAGTAAAGTGACTTGTCCGGAATCACTCACCTAGTAAGTGTCTGGGGCCATATTTGAATTCATATCTTCCTGAATTCAGATCTAATACTCTCTCCGTTGTACCACCCAGCTGCCAATGAACAAAATATTATGAAGGCATAAAAGGCATAAAACTAGCGGCTAGTTTTCTAAGGCTTTTTAGTCAGGGCTCAAGTCAATAAAAGTGACGTGCTCATAAATTATCATGGTTTCTTCATATCATGGATTTTTGACATTAAAGTTACAAATATTTGTCTGAATAAATCAAAGAACTGCTATATCATAGATAAATCCCTATAGTATAGCTAACCTTTATGTAGCACATTAAGGTTAGCAAATAGCATCACACATATAAAGCACTTCTAATGCAAACCATTACTCATTTACAAATTTAGGAGATAAGTCTTAGAGGAGTGTCTATATCTCAGAGAGATAAAATTGACTTGCCTATAGTCATATGATTGCCATAAAGTAGTTGGTCCTTGAAAGCTCAGAGCCTAATCATGGAAAAGGCCCAGTTTACGAAGGAAATTAGCCAGGTTAGGTGAATTAGAAAGGATGTGATGCAATAAGATAAAAAATAATAGACCAAGATCACAGACAGGGAGATAGACAGACAGACACAGACACACATAAACACATATACACACATAAAATTCCATTTCCTTTGATACAATTTCCTAGAGAAGTGTTATATTGAACATCTAGGCAATGGGTCAATAATAGTAATTCTATATAGACTATTGACTCCTTTGAAATTATTTTACTATCAAGTAAAATCTTGTTCTCACAAATTCAACTCACATCTCTACTGCACATCATTTTCAGATCTATTGTTCAACCTTAAAACTCTGCTGATTTTTAGTCTCCCATGTCTAGCTATCGGTTATCTAGAACTGGATGTTTTGTAGATATCTTAAATATAACATGTCCAAAGCAGACTCACTGTCTTTCCCCAAACCCTCCCTGCTCCTACCTTCCTGACTGCTGGAGGAGGTTATGCCATCTTCTCAGTTCCCTAAGCTTATACCCTAAGAGTCATCTTGGACTCATCCCTTACCCATCATCCCTCACCCCCCATATCCAAACTGTTGCCAAGGGTTATAGATTTCACCTGGACAATATCTTTTGTGGGTTTTACCTTTGTCCATTTCTTGTAGATTTCACCTGTGCAACATCTTTTATGAATTTCACCTCTGCAATTTTTTTTTTTTGTGTGTGTGAATTTCACCTGTGCAACATCTCTTGTGGTTTTCACCTATACAGCATCTCTTATGTATTTCATCTGTGCTGCATCTCTTGTGCATTTCATCTGTGCAGCGTGTCTTGTAGATTTCACTTAAGCAGCATCTCTTGTGTGTTTCACATGTGCAGGGTCTTTTGTAGATTTCACTTAAGCAGCATCTCTTGTGTGTTTCACATGTGCAGGGTCTTTTGTAGATTTCACTTAAGCAGCATCTCTTGTGTGTTTCACATGTGCAGGGTCTTTTGTAGATTTTACTTAAGCAGCATCTCTTGTGTGTTTCACATGTGCAGGGTCTTTTGGAGATTTTACTTAAACAGCATCTCTTGTGGATTTCACCTGTGCAGCATCTCTTGTAGATGTCACCACTGCACCCAATATACCTTCTTCTCTCCTATGACACTGCCCTCACCCTATTGCAGTCACTCATCATCTCACACTTGCACTATTGCAACAGCTGCTGGGAGGTCTGGCTGTCTCATGTCTCTACTCACTCCAGTTCATCCTCCATTTGGTTGCCAGATTCATCTTCTTAAAGTACAGATCTGATCATGTCACACTCTACCCCAATCTGATCAACTCCAGTGGCTCCCAATCACTTTCAGAATTAAAAATAAAAATCGTCTAAATTCCTCCATAACCTGGTCCCTTCCTACCTTTCTAGTCTTCTTTCACTTTCCTCCTCTTTATATGCTCTGCTATCCAATCGCCCTGGCCTTCTTTATACAAGACACCCCATCTCCTAACTCCGGGTATTCTTTCTGGGTTTTTTCTGTGCCTAGGATGTTATTGCCTCTCATCTCCCTCTTCTGGTTCCACTGTTTTCTTTGAAGTCTCAACTAAATTCCTACCTTCAACAGGAAGCTTTTTCTTTTACTCTTTATTTTTACTATGCAATTTAACCTGCCTATATCTTATCTTTACATAGTTATTTGCATGTTGTCTCCACTATTAGACAACTCTCTAAGGCAGAGACTTTTATTATTATTATTATTATTTTTCCTTTCTTTGTATCTCAAATTCTTTTTTTTTTAAATTTATTGATCTGCTGCCATTAAATTTTCAAAGGCCTATCTACTCTTCTTGCAAGGAGGTAAAATAAACCTTTCCACGTTAAAAAAAAAAATCTTACTAAAAATAACAAAAAAAAAAAACAGAATAGAAAAAAAAAGAAAAGGAAAATAAAAAACAAAACAGAGCATTGTCATGTGCCCAGCAGAACATCAAAGAGGATTCAAAATGTATAACAACAAACTTCTATTTTAAGAAAGCATATATATTCATGACTGTCCATTTTTGCTTCTTTGTAATTTTTTTTTTGTATCTCCAATTTTTAATACAGCGTCTGGAGCATAATAGATACTTAATAAAACCTTTAAACCCAAGTTTTCCCAACTCCAAATCCAAAATTCTAGCCATCATACAACATTATTTCATTTGCCTTTGTGTATATGTTATGTATATACATATAGGCATTCTATACATATACACTATACAGGAAGGCATACATGCATGTATAGACACATAATATATTATGTATACAAAATAGACATACACTGATGTGATGTATATATGTATATATAATTACACACATGTGTTATATACATATTTATATGTTTTGTTCCAGACTTGTAATTTTATAGGTATAAGGAAGCACTTTACCACTTCTTATAGTCTTAGAGAGATTTTTGGGACAATGAGAGTTAATCCATTTGCCTAGAATAGCAAGACCAATATGTGCCAGAAATAGAATTTGAACCTGTCTTCCTGAATCTGAATCCTTATCCACTATGATATGTTGTTTTTGTGAGATGAAGGTAGAAGGGGTGAAAGAAAGAAAGAAAGAAAGAAAGAACAAGGAGGAGAAGAAGAAGAAGAAGCAGTGGAGGAGGAAAAAGAGAAGGAGAAGGAGGAGGAGGACGAGGAGGACGAGGAGGAGGATGAAGATGAGGAGGAGAAAGCATGTCATGAGAGAGAGAGAGAATCAGAGATAGATGGAGAGAGACAGAAAGACTGATTCAGAGATAGAGAGAAAGAGACAGAGGGAGAATGAGAGAGAAAAAGAGAGATACAGAGAAAGACAGAAGGAGAGAGAGAGACAGAGACAGAGACAGACATAGAGGGAGAAAGAGAAAGTTCCAGATGATTTCCCAGCATCTCATAAGAAAACAACAAAAATTAAAGCCCAGTCCACTAATGTCCCAACTCCAAAGTCTGGATTATTTACCATTTTATTTCAATTACCCCAAGGATGACATATTCCTACCATTTATTTGGGAGTTGTGTTTGGTTTCACGCCCCATTGGTTTGGAATCATTTCCACTAACAGAGAGAAAAGGAGCAGTGAACCCAATTGGATTGTTGCTCTCAATCTGGGTGGTTTCCCTCAGAGCTTTGTCTGGTCGGACTGTACGGGGTGTGTGCCGCCTGTCCCAGACAATGGCACTCATTTCTCCTTACAGAAACAGCTCTGTTGCCCTTATTAAAGCACCATTTTTCTTTACCCAGATGAATGCAGCAAAACCCACTCTCCTTTCTGCTCTCTGCCTGCCAGCCAATGCCATGACTGAGATCCTTTGTGTGCAAAGTTGCTGAGATGTATGGGTGTGGGGGTACAAGCCTGACTAATTAGCTCGAGTGACTCTGCTCAGTTCTTCCAAGGACAGGCTGGGATCCAAATGAAAGGAGGAATCAGAGGGTGGGGGCCTGTCCTGAAGAGATGCTCTCTTGAGAGCAAGAACATATTCCATGCTACTGTGTTTTCATACTAAGTCTGCTGGACCCTGAAAAAGTTTTTTTTTTTTTGAAAGCTCACCCCTTTGTTGAGACAGCCAGAAGGAAAGAGAAAATTATTTCTATTTGGGTGACAGCATTTGGAACTTGGAAGCATTTGGATTCTGATTGAGCGTAATGAAATTAGGAATGATACTCTGAAAACAGCACTAGTTATACATAGAAAATGGGTTAAGAATCAGAGTAGTTACTCATTTGTATGTCCTTTTAAGATTTTAAGATTGGTCAAGCAGTATGCACATATTGTCTCTTGTGAACCTCAAGACAATGCTGGAACAGAGGCACTATTATTACCCCCATTTTACAGCTCAGAAAATTGAGGCAAATGTGACTCCCGGAAGGTCACATAGCTAGTAAGTGTCTAAGAGATTTTGAATCCAGGTGAAATTATAGGTCACTTTATATTATATTTCTTATATTAAATTATATATAATTATTGATTGATCCCCATTTTATAGATGAAAAAAATCTAAGGCTCAAAGAAGTTTAATGAATTGTGTTTTGAAATAAAATGACAAATGAATTCAGACTTAAGATGAGGAAGACTGGCAGATTTGCTCAGTTTGGTCCTATTTTCTTGTGAGATGCTGAGAGATCTTTGTTCATTTGTAGGTGTGAGAAGTCCCCCCACCAATGAAGATCCCAATCCATCCATATCGCTGCAGATAAAGTTTGGCTGCCTGCAGCTGAAAGATCACTCCCCCAAGATCATATCTCAGGTAAGATGATGTCAAAGATAGATCTGTCTTTCTGCTTCCAACTCCAGAACTATACTCTTCTCAATCTTTGGAGTTTGTTCATATACTTGTACATTGGCTTTGTGTGTGTGTGTGTATGTATGTGTGTGTGTGTGTGTGTGTGTGTGTGTGTGTGTGTAGGAAAGCTCTTCCATTTGTGTAGCTCTCTAAGGTTTGCAAAGTGCTTTAAATACATGATCTGAGCAGAAATATATTTGATGGACAGATGGAGAAAAATACGTAGATAGAGGTAGAAGAGGTAGATTGATAGAAATAAGAAAGATAGGAAGAAATGGGAAGATAGGCATTATGGATAAAATAATAGTTAATATTCACGTAGTGCTTACTATGGACCAGGTAGAATATGCTAAACTCCTTACTAAGATGATCTTATTTGATCCTCACAACCACTGTGAGAGATCAGTGCTATTTTTATGTCCATTTTATAGATGAGGAAACTGAGGTCAGCAGAAGTTTAGTGACTTGGGTTATAATAACTACTGGTAGGTATTTCAGGCTGGATTTGAATTCAGGTTTTCCTGTTTCCAGGTGCATATAAAAAGTTAGATTGATAGAGAGTGAAAGTCAGTCACCAGATTGGTCCAAGGGAAGCCATGAACCCGGGTTGCTTGAGTCTGAGCTCAGTACTCCGCTACTGTGGCTCTTGTGTCATTATCAAAAGCAGGTGAAGAAGATGTTCTGAGTGTCAGGATCAGTGTGTCGGTCTGAGTCAAATCATCATCCATCTGGCTCTGGCACCTCTCCACCCTGGGACGCTCCCTTTGGGGTGTCTTTCCCAGTGAACCCAAGGGCCTCTGGGTACTGCTTCTGAGCGCATCCAGGTTGGCCATTGTATTTCAGCTGCTGTCACTTTGTGGAAGTGGAGAGTGGGGGAATGTTGTCAAGCTGCATGTAGGGAAGACCTTGTCATGTCCTTTGTGTCTGAGCTCACTGAAGGAAGCTTTCTTCTCCAAAAAAAAAAGGGGGGGGAGTTTCAGCAACTGGGCAAAATGTGAAGTTATTCTGATCTGAATGATATCAGATAAATTATAGGAATCCCCAACTCCTCCTAATGACTTCCCTTAAGTCCAACTAAAATCCCACCATTTACAGGAAGCCTTTCCCACCCCCTCTTAATTCCAAGGCCTTTCCTCTGTTACTTTTTTTATTTATCGTTTATATAACTTGCTTTATATATATACATAGCTTAATACACACACACACACACACACACACACTTGCATGTTGTCTCCCCCATTGGATTGTAAACTTTTTGGGGGCAGAAACTGTCTTTTGACTCTTTTTATATGTTGAGCACTTAGCATAGCTCCTGGCACATAGTAGGTACTTAATAAATGGATTGATGCTAATTGAATAAACATGATATATTGAGCTATGGGATGATGGAATTAGATTATGGTTATAACAATAATGATAAACCTGGCTTTTAGAGAATACTTTAAGCTTTTAAAGCCTCTTTTGCTCATATTAGGCATATGGACCTCAAAACAATCTAGTAAGACAGGTACTATAGATATTATTTTGCTTATTTTATAGATGAGGAAAGTAAGGCCTTAAATAGCTTATTCATGGTCCCACAGCTACTTAGAGTCAGAGACAAGCTTTACACTGACTCCTTTAAACCTGACTTCTTCCAGAGGTGTGCTGGTGCTGGCTTATATTGCTAAAGAGACCTGGTTGTTAAATTTTCAGTGTGAGCTTTTACAGCTCAGATATCACCAAATGCTATAATGCTTGCTTTATTGTTTTCTTTTATTATCTAGACTCAAGAAAGTGATGGAAAAGGAGTCAATAATACAGATTAAACTTAAATTGTATATCCAGTCTCCCAATCCTTCTTCTCTAAAAGCTCATGGTTAAACATTTGCCAATGCCTAATCTAAAGTTCTTTTCCCTATATTCTGCTAGGTTAATAAATGGTAGAACTATTAGCAGTACATGGGTTTCCTGTTTTAGAGCCTGGTATTCTCCAATCCCAGAACCTAGAACAAGTTTGTCTTCCCGCCTCTCTCTGGATCTAGGTTTTATTTCATAAAGTCTCACAGAGTGTCAGAGTCACAGTACTGGTACAATAAAGATGCCAGCACCCACAAATATTCACCACCTCCCCCCCCCCCCCCATCAGTTTTCCATTTGGAAAGAGATGCTTTCCTTTTTGGAGGTATAGTAAGCCAGCCTTCACATTAGCCACATGTGCGTGGATAACTCCCTGTCAAGAACTGCAGTATGGCTGTTAAACGCACACACACGGAGTGCTTTTTTGGGGGTGTATCAATTTAGTATTTCAGTTTAGTGATAACAAAGTATAACCTTTTAGTTTCTTCCTGTAAATTTTCCATCCATGTGCACAGTTTTTGGGGAAATCATTGGAGGAGGAGACTTTGGGAGGAAGCAAGCCTTCAGTCCAAAGAATACACCAAAAAGTGGGGAATTTGTGTTCATACTTACATGAGAAGTATAAGAAGTTGGGTTTTCCACAAATATTGTTAGAACAGGATCAGGGGAGGAAGAGGTGAAATTTCTTGTTGGGATGTCTCCAATCACCTGTGAGTTGAGGAACTGGTTAGACAACTCCTAACAAAGGAGGCTTAGGGTTAAACCAAACTAGCTGTGGTTAGTGAGAGGATGTAAGACTTTTTGAGGGGATTGTATCCAATCTAATTACTATTTGGATAGTAAATCTGACCAGTTGTAACTTTGGTTGTATCCTACCTAATGACTATTCCAATAGGAAATCCAATCAGTTGTATCCAACCTAAATCTGACCAATTGTATCTAAACTACTATTTGAATAGTAAATGTGACCAGTTGTAACTTTGTATTCAACCTAAGTACTATTGCAATAGGAAATCCAACCAATTGTATCTAACTTAAATCTGACCAATTGTATCTAAACTACTATTTGGATAGTAAATCTGACCAGTTGTAACTTTGATAGTATCCAACCTAATGACTATTGCAATAGGAAATCCAACCAATTGTATCTAACCTAAATCTGACTAATTGTATCCAAACTACTATTTGGATAGTAAATCTGACAAGTTGTAACTTTGATTGTATCCAACCTAATGAGTATTGCAATAGGAAATCCAATCAATTGTATCTAACCTAAATCTGACAATTGTATCCAAACTAATTACTATTCCAATAGGAAATCTGACCAATTGTAACCAACCCTGATTGTAAATCTGACTAATCTGAACCTTGAAGGGAGGGGTAAAGAATCGAACTACCAGTATAAAGTTTGCTTCCTTGAAGCACTCTGTGTCTCTTCCATGAGTACATTCACTTTTTATGAGTATTGCTGAATAAAAGTACTGGTTGTACCACTACTTCTGGAGCAGCTTGCAACTGGGATAGCAGAAGGCAGTAGGCAGCTCATTCAGAGTTTACTTCCCAATCCTACTGAGGTCCATGAAGTCTTTTGTTAACACTTATTTTATTGTAGAGAGCAACTACAGCAAGACTTTTTCCTCTTCATGCAAATGATGAGTATTAGAATAGCTTTTGTCTCCTGTGAAATAATTGTTTATTGTCAGGGTTGTATATGAACTTTAAAACAAGTTTTTGGTAACTATATTTCAATATAATTAGTTTCCTTTGTAATGCTCTCTCTCTCTCTCTTTCTTCTTCTTCTTCTTCTTCTTCTTCTTCTTCTTCTTCTTCTTCTTCTTCTTCTTCTTCTTCTTCTTCATCTCTTTTTTGCTTATTTTATGCATTTAAAGCATTATTCTGCAAAAGGATCCATGAATTTCTCTAGACTACTCCATTAGATCAAAAACCCCAATGAAAATCTGCTTTAGGATAAGGTTTATAAGCCTCACCTTATAGCATTTTATATTTATATTTATATTAGTTCTAAGACCATAGAAGGGAACAAGCTCCTGAAAACTTAATTCTACAATATTCTAATGAACAGGATTCTCAAAGATGGAGAAATTGATGGAAATTATAGGAAGGCAAATTTGAGGTAAAAATCAAAACCTAGTTCTTTGACAATGTCATGGACTGTCTCATAATGTAGTGAGATTCCCATCATTGGGAGGTCTTCAAGTAGAAATTGATGTGGCTGATGTAGATGTCAGATGGTGGCAGGCACTAAAAATTGGGGTTCAATCATGTGAAAAATTCACCACGACCATTCTCTTGGGCAAAAAGGTAGATTTATTTAGGGGAATAGGTTACGGTCAAAATGAAGGGATACAATAGATACCAGGAATAGTAAATAGGAAATGATGGGAAAGCATATGAAAAGCAAGTTCCTCAATGGAACTCAGGATTACCCAAGCAGAAAGGGAGCACCCCATGAGGTTGGGGGATGTTCTTAGCCAGCAAGATAAATCCAGAAAGGTACTTAGCACCCTAAAACAGTTAGTTAGCTGTAAGGGGGAGAAGCAGGATTGAGAAGATGTACAATAGAATTAGGAGAGATACCCCATGACAGAGGGGCATGGTGTACTGACCCAAAAGAAGATGGGGAGTATGGGATGGCCATAAGTAGATTTCATTGGGAAAATTTAACCTCAGGAATGTGACTGAGATTTCTGATAGGGTATAATAAGATGAGGTTGTCTAAGACCCTACAGAGGGTGTGACTGGAGCTAAATTGGTCCCAGTGTCTTCTCCCTGCTTGTCTCAGGTATCAATTCTTCAGTTTCTTTATGCCCAACACACCATTCAGGATTTCACCAGAAGTTGTACAAAGCTTCCTTGAGGGTGGGGGTTCTGTTTAGTTAGATATAAATGGCAGACAGAGGTGTGCTTAAACCATCTGTGTTGGCTTGAGAAAACCAATTGTTAAAATTTCAGAGTGACTCGTTTTGTTGTTGTTTGCTTGTACTTTGTTTTCTTTCTCATCTTTTTTCTTTTCTTCTTTTCCTTCTTTTCTGATTTTTCTTGTGCAGCAAGATGATTGTATAAATATGTATGCCTATATTGGATTTACATATATTTTAACATATTTAACATATATTGGATTACTTGCCATCTAAGGGAGAAGCTGGGGGAAGCAAGGGGGGGACATTTGAAACACAAGGTTTTTCAAGGGTCAGTGTTGAAAAATTATCCATGCATAAGTTTTGAAAATAAAAAGCTTTAATAAAAAATAAAATAAAATTTCAGAGGGAGCATTTTTATTTCAGATATTAACAATTGCCACAAGTCAGAGTTTGATTCATTGAGCTATTGATTACCTGGACAAGAAAGTGATTGAGGATATTTCAGTAATGCAGATGAAACTTAAAGTATGTTGCGCATGTATGTATTCATGCATGGACATATATGCACATATATATCTATGTACACACATAAATATATACATATATCTATATATTACCAGAGAGCTTGTTGTTAAATATTTATCAGGACATTTTGATGGCATTCCTGAATAGGAATCTACCATTTGATTTCTGGCATCTCCTTCCATTTCCAAGCTTTTGTGGTTCTGTGAACTGACCCAAATCACAAGGTCAATGAAGGCAGCTTGGTGAAATGCAATGAACATGTATGTGAGATTTAGGAAGCCAGCCTCTACTTCTGCCAGCTGTATAACCTTGGGCAAATTATTGGAACTTAGCTTCAGAGTTCGATGATCTCCAAAGACCTCTTCAGGTCTGATGTTGGATGATTCTGTGATATTCCTATTTCATTGTGAAAGGCATTCATTACGTGCCTTTGATTCATCAAAGAAAGATTGCTTAAGTTTAGGACATATCTGTGTTTCACTGGTAGTTTTTAAATATTAAAAAAGCAAGGAAAAAGACTTCAGCTCATTGGATGGATATTTGATTCAATATAATTCCATGAAAAAAAAATTCAGTAAGGGACCTGTTCTGTTCAAGGACCTTGTGCTAGATCCCAGGAGTATAAAAATGAAAAGGAGCCTGCTATACTTGGAAGCTTTTGATGTGGATACATGAGCAATAGAAGCACAAAGGAGATATGGGTAAAGGAGAGAAACCTAAGAGGCAATCTGTTGAGATGAGGTAGAGCTTTATTTGGACCCTGGGAGAATGAGCAGGAGGTAGGGAAAATCAAGGAAGGCTCCATGGACTGTTGGCCCCTCAATTGGTCTTTGTCAATAAAGAATGAGTCAATAGGTGGATTGTTGTAGTGTAGCTCCTACGGAGTATGTGACAATAGGCCCAATGCTATCTGGTCTTAACCCTAAGGTCACTTGGCCTTGGGAATGCTATAGCTCCACAAAGAATGCTGGCTGTCAGATAACAATTTATTGGTCAGTAATAACAAAGTTTCTGAGACAGTCTAAGCTGTAGAATTCAATAATGGGGTGCAATTCTACTTCTAAGTCATAAAACTCAAGAATGAGGTATAATATCACTTCTAAGGGATAGAATTTAATACTTCTCAATTCTTCCTCTAAGATCAGTTCTCAGTTCTACCTCTAAGTCATAAAATTAGTATATCAATGACATGAAATACCAGATTTTTTTTTCTTTTTTCTATAAATGTATCTTCTTGCTTCTGGTTCCTCACTAAATTCTTTTGTTTTAATTGGCATTATCATAATAATAAACTTTGCTCCTTGACTTGAAGATGGGTCCCAGCCTTCAAATTCTTCTGAGATACCCCACAACACTGGTCTGGAACTCCAACCTTTAAGGGGTCTCCTTTGAACCCCAACAGAATCAAAGTGGGAGTGCACATCAGGGAAGAGTAATAATCTTTGCAGAAGGGAAGAAATAGGAGATGATATTGTGAGTATAAAACTCATAGTCCATTTTGGCTATAACATCGAGTGTGTCAAGAAATCGATAACTGATTGGATATGGAAAATAAGAAAGTGGGAAAAATCAAAGATGACCATGGCTTTGCTGTCAACAACAACAACAAAAATAAAAATGAAGGGTAGAAGGTATTTTTGAGTCCACTCTTGGACATACTGGTCCTGCGACTTCAAAGGGACTCATTTTCAGGAAAGTCCATGGGAATGGATGAAATCATTGAAAGAGTTGGGACAGAGAAGCAGACCAAGGAAAGACTTTTGATGTCTTAGGGAAGGGCTTCTTAAATCTTTGATGGTTTTTACTACTGTGTGGGATGGAGTGCTAGACCCCCAGATACAAACAGAAAGCCTTTATTCGGTTCTTGCAATAAGTGGGCCATCATACTCACTAGGCAATTTAATAGTATATGGCCCAGTACAGAAGCAAAATATGGGTTATATAGCCAAAAAAACCAAACCAAATCAAAACAACAGCCCCCAAAAAACCCTTATCCTGTTGATTTTTAAATTTATTAGATAGACTGAATTCTTCAGGAACAAGGAAGTGGTTATTGACAAATGGACAATAATACTTTCTGCTTCATAGGGATCATGTGACTTCCTGAAACTTAGGCCTAGGATCTGACCTATTTTACAGTCTCTGAGAAATCTTCATTTGTCCCATACATGAGCAATCCAATGAATCCTATCAGAATAATGCTTTTTAATGTTCAGAATAAAATAAATGGATTATCAAAAAAGCCAATTATGTTGAAATATCATTTTTTATTAATGACCCTGCTTTAGTTACACTTAGGGTATATTAAGAGAATATTTAAATTCTGAAGGAAAGCAAATAGTCATAGCAAAGAAGTGGAATTGATAGACCATTGGTGACCAATGAGAACAGTTTCAATAATTTGACAAGGCTGACTGAAAATCCTATTTAAAGGGTTGAGAAGTATATGGATCAAAAGGAAGCTTGAGAGAAAGATGGAAGTAGGGGTGGCAATCATATGGAATGAGATATAGAAAGGTCGTGAGCTGCTCTCACAAACATTGGTAAGATCATTGCTCACCCAAAACACTGAAGGACAGCACTTGTGCTGACTGTATTTTAATTTTAATCTCACTCTGAGAATATCTATTCTTTTTTTGGTCTCTGTGGTAACTCTTCATCCAATCATATAATTAACGTGTATATCCCATTACATAGCAATGTCAAAGAGTGGGGAGTTTATTAGGATGTGTTTAAAGAAAAGTAGAAAGTACATATTTTTGTTTCAGAAAAAATGGTACCATGGGGGAAACTTAGAACACATTAAGACTACTTTTCTTGGCTAAAATGAGAAAGGGCAATAGCTCATAAGGACTTTTAAATTAGTAGTAACAACCGGACTTTTATAACATGTTATCTTTGTTTATACCTCACAGATTCTGTAACAATGAAAAATGTACAGGACATGTGCCTTTGACCCAAGTTATAAAGGGCACACAAGCATAGGTAGATTTTTTTTTTCCTCCCAATGTTTTGCTGAGATATGCTAAAAGTCCATTACTTTTCTTTGTGTCCTGTGGAGCTGATCCAACTGAATAACTCTAATTTTCTTCAAAGGAAAGCTTTGAACTTCAGAGAAGGGGAGGGAATGAGAAATAGGTCTACTTCTTGTTTATCAACATCAAAATTAGCTATATTGGCCTTTTCCACAACAAATCTTAAATCTCTTCTTAACATTCTCCTTACATCAGTTTCACTTTGGATCGTCTCCCAAATTTCTTTCTTTCTTCTCCCTCTAAGCTTAAGAAATAAAACAAGAATTAAAGACCCCTTCTAAAATTGAATTCTCTCACTTCAAAAGAGTCCAGTAAACTCACTATTGTAGAATTGGAAGTCAAATGAGAACCCTTCACAAAATTGAAGAAAGCAATCATGTATATCCCCATTAATTCTCTTCTTCAACCTAAATACAACCTAAATAAAAAGTTCTTTCTTCACCAGTCCCCCTTGCCCTGGCTACTCTCCCATGAATGAACTTCAATGCTCTTGCTAAAATATGGCTCCCAGAGCCCAATAGTCCAGTTATAACAAACTAACTAACCAAAGCATTTCTCAGTCTTGATCTTATAATTCTATTCATATAGCCTATGTCTGAGAGACAATGTTACATGGAAAATGGATGGCTAATCTTAGAGTCAGGAAGATTACAATCAAGTCTTATCTATAACACATACTGACTGTGTGAACTTGGGCAACTGGACCTGAAGAGATACTCTAAAACTTCTAAGACAATAAATAGCTGAGCAGGTATTGATGTGCACTGAGAGTGAATTGTCTTGTGGAGTCCTGTATACTAAAGAAATCATAAATTTAGTCTCACCCTGCTCCCTCCCAAATGACTGACTTAAGCTATTATTATTTTCTTGGGGATAGCCATAATATTAAAAATATATATATATTGCACTTGTCATAAAAAACTTCACATGAACTTCTTCAAAGCTTTCACTCTAAATTAGAATCAGGTAGCAGATTTTTTTCATAGTCTAATCACGAGTCTTTATGTTCCTCCTTAATAAATATAGTTATGCGAGACCCTTTGTTCCTGTCTCCATGCTTTCTGATTCTGTTATTGAAGATATTAGTTATCCTTCCCTGCTTTGTGCCCTCCATAAATTTGATAAGTATATCATTTATATCTTCATCGAAGTTATTGATTTTTAAAAAGAGAAACATTAGACAGGAAAGTGCCAAAAACAGAATTCTGCAATGAATACTAGAGACCTTGCTCCAAAATGGCATCAATTCATGAATAAATGCATCCTTTGGGTATAGTCATTCAACCAATTATAAATCCATGTAATTGCCTGCAGTCCAGCCACTATAATATATTAAAGGTTATCTAATTCTTTGCTGAAATCCAGATGTAATGTTATCACATTATTCCTTCATTTTTTCATATTGTTTTCCAGTGGTCTCTGCCAAGGAGAATGCTTTTTGAATGGGAAACCATTTTGAATCAAAATGGTTAATAGGGAACTGGAACATAAGAGAAATGAAGAAATCCACCTTCCCTAAAAGAGTTCAAATCATCTGTTAAATTTATCCCAAACCATTAAAAGGTCTGGCAAGTGTGATTGCTGAACCAGTCAGTGAGCTTTGAAAAGATGATAGGAGAACAGGAAAGGTATTGTTATTGTTAGCCCTTTGTTTTTGAAGAGGACCAATGATATCATGGGGTGATGGATTGACTTTCATGTAAATTGGATTTATAGGAGGAAGAGTAGCACAAAGTCATAAGCCTCACTCTTTCTTCCAGATTTCCTGAAGTTTAGGACAAAAGTCAGGATCATTGGTGAGACCTGGGATGCAAAGGATGACCTGGGCATCTTTGAACTCTAAGTGTTTCACAACACCTGCGGAAGTCGCTTTCCATGTCTGTTGAGACAAATTGTTCTCAAAGACCCATTTTTCTAACTCATGTGTTTTTGGATGTTGGATTATCCTAAAGCTGTTTTATCCTGTCTTATATGGTCTTAATGGGTGTGACTGTTGCTCCTGCTATGGCTTCTGGGAGCCACTAGTGAGAGGTGGCTGAAAGGTAAACACTAAAAGTGAATGAGTAGTTCCATGGGCTCAGCAAGCCATGCTCCAGAGGTGCTAGTCCTCCCTGAATACCTCATATCCCTCAAGGGAAGTGTTACTGACTTGTTCAGTTGATTGTTATCTAGATTAAAGAAAAAAAAATAAAAGGAATGGAGCAGATTCTGCAAAATATGGGCCAGTAAACTTGACTTTGATTCTTGGCACAATTGTAGAACATATTATTAGTGGGAAAACTGTGAGCTTTCAGAAAGGGAAATGGTAGTCACTAAGAGTCAGCACGGCTCCATCAACAACAATTCATGCCAAACTAAACTTAATTCTTTTTTTTTTTTTTTGAAAGAGTTGCTGGACTCACAGATCAGAGAAATATGGTAGAAGGTATATACCTAGTTTCCAGCAAAGCAGCTGACAAAATCTTCTATGTTCTTTAGATAGACAAAATGGAAAGATGTGGATTGGATCACAGTACATTCAGTGGATTTGAAACTAGTTGAATGAGCAAACTCAAAGGAAATTTATTAATAAATTAATTTCAACTTGCAGAGAACTCTTAAGTAGAGTTTAACAGGAATTTATCCTTAGTTCTATGATACTTAATTAAAAAAAAGTCAATTCCCTGGATCCAGGCATAAAGAACATGATTTTCAAGTGTATAAATGCCATAAAGCTGGGAAGGAAGGATAATTAACATTTTGGATGACAAAATATGAGTCCCGGAAGGAACTCAACAAGTTAAAGTAATGGACTGAAATTAAATATGGGAAGTTTAATAGACATAAAATCTTAGTCTTAGTTTCTTTCTTTATTTTTTTAATTCAATAGTATTTTATTTTTCCCAATTATTTATAAAGATAGTTTTTAAACTTTCATTTTTGTAAGACTCTGTATTCCAAATTTTTTCTCTCTTTCTCTTACCTCCCCCTTCCTGAGACAACAAGCAATGTGATATACGCTAAACATATTTAGCCTGATTTTTTAAAAGGCAATTCCAGAACTCTAGTTAATTAATGTAGATTTTAGTGGATTGTAAACTCAATGTGAGTAAATGTTGTAATATGATAGCCAAAAAAAAAGCAAATACAATCAACCTACTTTAAGAAAGACAGAGTATCCAGAAGAAAGAAGGTACAATTCTGATTATTCTGCCCTTGTTTGATCATATTTATAATATTGCATCTAATTTTACATTCTATATTTTAGGAAATATATTCTGATATCTCCTTTTCATGGAGGAGCGTGACAAGAATGGTGTAGGAGCTTGAGTTCATGACATTCAAAGATGAGTTTGAACCTTAAAAAGAGAAAAAAATGCTGTGGAGACACTCTTTGAATATTTGAAGACTCAATGTGTGGAAGAGGGTTTAGATTTGTTCCACTTGTTCTCAGAGTCCCCAGAGTCCTCTGGTAACCATATCAAAAAAAGAAAAAGAAAAAAAAAACTTATTTTGATAATGATTTTTTTCCAGTTAACCCAAGCTGGGTTCTGATACTTACTATTTTCTTCTCTCAATCCTTTTTAAATGTGCAAATACAGTGTCATAATTTCATTAAAATTTTCTATTTCTATCGAGTCATTATCCTTTTTAGAGCTTTCTACTATCACATCATCCTTCTCCTTTCTCTGAACTTTAGAAATTTAGTTTTCAATATCCTAGGGTACATGATGAAGATATTCACTGTTCCCTTTCTTGACTATTGTGAACTTTAAATCAATGTGAATATATTTTCCCAAGTTCACATCTTTCACTTCACCAACCAAATCTTCCTAGTTGGTTATACTTGGGTCCAGAGTAATAGTTCTTTTTTTATGTTTCAATAACAAACGCTATTTAGGATGTCACTAACAAGGCAATTTGGCAATTTACCAGATATTTGGCTTTGAATGGAATAAGTTTTCAAAAAGAAGTATGTTTCTCTTTGGGCCAATTATAAATCCCCTAATAACTATTATTATGTTTGGGTTTTATTTTGTTATGCCATGGAGCATGGGGTGCTGATTCTTCCTTAGAAAGTACAGATTAGCTCTTCAAAGGAGAAGAGACTGTGTATAGGGACAGTGATTTTCTTCTTTCATTTCTGTTCCTCCCACTGTGTGTGTGTGTGTGTGTGTGTGTGTGTGTGTGTGTGTGTGTGTGTATTCTATACAGCTTAACATTCACTGCTTCTTCCATGTTCAAGTCTCTTGATATAAATATTTTTTCCTGACTACCTCCTTAGGATCTTTTTTCTTTTTTTTTTTTTTTTTCTTTTTCTCCCCTTTGATTCTTTTGTCTATCCTGACTTTCCAGGAATTCTTTGTTCTACTTATTAAACCAAATTACAGAGAAACATTCATCAAATCCTTTTCTATTTTTCTCAAGCAGGGAGAACAGATATCATTGAATTATACACAACCTTGGAAATTGGCACCAGTCATCTTCAGAAAATCCCATCAGTTGCTCATAGTAACATAAAACCTTGGAGACTCTCCAACCCAACCCCTATCTGAATAACCACCCTCAACATGTGGTCATCTATCCTTTCTTTGAAGATCTCCAGGGAATTAATTTCCTTCCCCACATGCTCCTCTGACTTTCAGACTATTTAATTCTGAGGAAGCTGGTACTAACATCAAACTTCTAGTTATCTCTTTGGAAATCCCATCCACTATTTCATTTTTGCCTTTTGAGGCTGAGCAGAACAAAAACAGCTTCTTCTGCAGGATACCCTTCAAATGCTTGGGAAAAGTTATCATGCTTTGACCTCTCCCCCATATCCCCACCTCTAACTTTTTCAATCTTCTCTCCTACTTGTTTATTCAACCCATCTTCCTATGGCATGAACTCAAAGCACTTTGCTTGACTGATTGCCCACCTTGGAATACTCTTTGGCTTATGAAAGCTCTTTAATAGTGGCTACCCAAACTGAACGTGATATTCCAGATAACCAGGGCATGATATAGTAGCACCACCATCTTAATACGAGATTGTCTAAGATGAGGGCTGCCATATAGGAATGCTGATTCATAAGTGTTTTCTAAATGTGATTTATCATAAGTATCGATAGATATCTCTAGACAGCCATCCCCAAATCAGACTGTGACTCTTGCCTTGAAGAAAAGAGAAAGCACTGTTTGGAAGCTTTGATCTCCAGTTTTTAAGAAGAAGGGGTTAATAAGTAGAATTATATCTGTTTCCTTAAATATTAACACATGGGTACAATTTTGGTATAAAAAAAATCAACTTCCCTGATCGCTTTATAAAATTCATCCCTACTTTATACCTGTAGATTTAATACCAAATGCTAGCTACATGAGAGTTCATTAAAATAGTGAATAACAAGTAAACCCATTGATCCAAGTGAATTGCAAATAGAAACTGGAGAAGTTATGTAGATTAAGACATACCAGAAAATATATAGAATGAATAAGTTCTTTAGATAGAAGTGAGATGAGATCTTAATTTAAAAAAGAGGGGGGCTCAGTTTTAGTCGAGGGGAAGTTCTTAGAAAAATCTAGGGAAGGCAACTGGAAACTTGTGGCATGTTGAGAAGGCTACACATCTGTATTTTCCTTTTTTTTTTTTTCCTTCTATGAGTCTCTTCAGCCATTCTCCTTTGGACTTTTCCATCCACCAGATAACCTTTTTTGTGTTTTTATTCATATGTTCATTTTTTAAAAATTAAAACTTTTTTATTTTTGAAACATATATGCCCAGATAACTTTTCAACATTGGCCCTTGCATAGCTTTGTGTTCCAAATTTTCCCCTCTTTCCCCCCATCCTCTCCCCTAGATGGCAAGCAATCCAATATATGTTATGCATGTTAAAATATATGTTAAATCCAATATATGTAAACATATTTATACAATTATTTTGCTGCATAAGAAAAATCCTATCAAAAAGGAAAGAAAACGAGTAAGAAAACAAACAAAAAACAAATCAATTGTTCATTTAAAAAAATGTGTTTTTTCTTCTGAGCTCTGTGAGAACAGAGACTTTCTTTTCATATTTGTATTTCCAGCACTTAGCCCAGTGCCTGCCTATTAGCAGGCATTTATAAATGTATATTGGCTGACTGATTAAAGAAAGTCTCTTTTTTTTTTCCATACTCAAGAACCAGCTCCACCCTTTATCCATTCCTCTATAGTCAACCTCCCTTCTAGCAATCTATAGTCAAGTCTACAAAGAGTGAAAGAAGTCTAGTCCTGGTGTGAGCCAGGTTACTGTTTGATGCTTATTCTATCACCCTCATTCCCCCCAGACTCATTAGGTTTTATGTCTGACACATCATACACTGGATTCAGATTGAGTTTTCAGTTCCATAAAATGCACATTGCTCCTAGTTCTCAACTCTGATGTCAAACAAAGCATGTCTAACCTTGCTCCAAAAAATGTTTTATTGACTTACTTTACATCATTGTCACTTCTGGGTCATTCCTTTCCCACAAAGAACTTTCCCTCACGGCACAGACAAACTAAACAAATCAACACCTTGGCCTCTCTGACATTGTTTCCCTCATTCCACATCTATAGTCTACTATCCCTCTGCCAAGAAGCGCATCCCTAATTTACTGCCAGAAATTTTCTCATGGGTAAGTATCAGCAATGAACACTAGGCTGCTAATCATTAGACAATCACTAGACTAATCATCCTTGAGATAAGATCAGCTGATCCTGACACCATTCTCTCTTCAAAGACTTTGATTTTGTTGAAAAACTAATTCAGTACTTGGCATTTCTCTGTCTTAGTCAAAGCACTGTTGTAATATATAAATATATACATATTTAAGAAAAAGAGGGGGAAAGGAGAAAATCAGTGAAAGCAAACAATACATCAGAAAGGAAAGTCTGAAAATAAAAGGACTTTTCTTTATTGGTGGACCGCCTCATGTCTGCAAAGCAGGGGGAGAGAAGTGATTTCTTCTCATGTCTTTTTTTTTTTTTTTTAAAGGTTAGCCTTATTCAACAAAAGCATTTTTATTTCTTGTATATAAAAAGATAGAATCAGTATATGAACAAGCAAAATGAATTTATATTGCACCTACTATGTGCCAGGTACTTTGCTAAGCTTCTCTTACAAATATCTCATTTGATCCTCAGTACAACACTGCAAAGTAGATGATATTATCATTTCCATCTTATTGTGGTAGAAATTGAGGCAAACAGGTAAAGTGACTTGCTTAGAATCACACAGTTAGTAAAGGTATGAGCCTGGATTTGAACTCAGCTCTTTTGGACTCAGCGTCCTGTGTACTTTGGCCCTAGCTACTTTTAGAAGGCATGATCTTCTAAGTGGAACATACAAATGAATTCAGAAGATGACATATGGAAGTTTCCATTTGAAAGATGAATGGATGAAATTATGGGGGTCAGGAAGGAGAAGAAGAAATTGAAGAGGATGTTGAAGGCATGGTTAGGGGTTTTGTTTGACACATTCGGGAAAAGATACTTTCCATGTTCTTTCCCAGGGGACCCAGGGGTCATGTGCTCCCCCATAGTTCCTTCAGATCAACAACATATAATCTTTACATGGCCTTTTGCCAGGAAATGGGGTTCTCTAGCTGCACCCCAAAAAGAGAGCCTTACTTCCTGATTCCACAGCTTTCCACAAGCCATGAGTATTTTCACTCTCCCCTTCCAACCTTTATTTGGGCCTAGGAGAAAAGACATAAAAGAACGGGCCACATGTTCATGTGAGATAAACTATTACCAAAGTGGAAATCTTAGGAAACACTTCTGCTAGTTATTATCCTTAATTGGAATCAGGGGCCTCTGATCATTTATTTTGTGAGTATTCAAAATGAAATTGTATTGAGCTTTTATAATGCAGAAGATTCATTTAATGGTTAAGGTTAACTGAATGTCAATGACATTCATGGTGTTAGTTTTGGGGAGGAAGCACACAGTTATGCTTGGGGGCCCATGCCTTCTCTCCACAGAGCCCCCCCCAGAGATTTGGAGTTGATTATTTCCAGTATGCTCACTGACATTTAATTCCTTATCATTGATGTTTGAAAGTCATGGTAAAGATTATTAGATTACTGAAAATGTTTCGTCTCAATATTTTTAAAAATTAAAACTTTTATTTATATATTTTTGGTTTTATTCTACTTTCTTTTTGAGTAACTTCCTTCATGCCTTTCTTTTCAGTAAATACAGAATTAAAAAAAAAAATAAAAAGGCAGTTGGGTAAAACTAACCAATGTCTCATTTGACTGGCAATGTAGATGTTGTTCTGTAGTCATTCTCCCTTATTTTAAAAAAAAGGGGGGCAGGGGAAGATTTTCTCATGTCATTTTGGGGGCCCAAATTGATCCTTCCAAGTACACAGGGTTTATGTTCATTTTACAGAGGAAACAGAGAGCTGGAGGTTGTGAGAGGGAGGAAAAATTATATCTTCCTTTTCATAGACCTTTGGTTTCCTTTGTAATCCTATATATTTTATTTTGTGTATTAAAGACATTATTTTAGGGGTAATTAGTGGATAGAGCACCGGATCCAGAGTCAGAAGGACCTGAATTCAAATAAGACCTCAGATTTATCACTTATTAGCCATGTGACTATAGACAAGTCACTTAACCCTAATTGCCTCCCCCCCCCCAAAAAAAAAGTGTTAAAGACATTATTTTGAAGCATTCATAAGTTTTCCCAGACGGTCAAAGGGACCCTTCTTCCCCCCTTCCTTGCCCCCCCCCACTCTCTGTTTCTGTATCTGTCTCTGTCTATTTCTCTCTGTCTCTTTCTTTTTCTGTTTCTCTTTCTTGATTCTCTCTTGTACTTTTTTCTCTCTGTGTATTTTTCTCTTTTGCTGTTTCTCTTTCCTTCTCTGTGTATCTCTCTCTCTCTCTTTCTCTTTGTATCTCTGTATCTCTCTCTCTGAGTATCTCTGTCTCTCTCTCTCTCTCTCTGTCTCTCTCTCTCTCTCTCTCTCTCTCTCACACACACACACACACACACACACACACACACACACACACACAAAACCACACACACATTAAGGACCCTTAGTCTAATGTATAAAATAAAGGTCCAAGACTGCAAATGACCTAGCTTTGGGTCTTGCTTCAGCTTCTTACTCTCTATGTGTTACTAAGTCTTTTGCCTTCTTTCCCCCTCAGTTTTATCATCTATAAATAATGAGAAGCCACATCATCATAATAGATTAAATTAAATTTAAATTTAGAATAAGAGGACATGGGATCAAATCTTACTTCTGCTTTTGACCTAAACAAATCACTTCATCTCTCTGGGCCTCAGTTTCCCCATCAGTAAAGTGTAGGGGTTGCATTAGGTGGCCTCTGCAAGTCCTTCTCAGTTCTAACTGTGTAACTCTGCAGAAGGTAATCCGTGAAAAGCATTTCACAAACCATATATATCATTTATTAGTTTGATCTCTCACTGTGTCCCTCTCACAAAATATATTCTTCCATACTTCTGTCTCATGAATACAAATCACATTTTTCTCATTTCTTCAAAATCAGCTTTTAATTTGTTTAAGTTTTCAGTTATTAAGCATTTATTCTGAATCCAAAGTACATGCTTGGATAGTGAGGCAGAAAGCCTCCTCAGTGACCACCCATGTTACCCAGGCTACTCCTGGCAAGGTCTGAAGGGTAGCTCCGTGAGCAGCCGGGCAGCAATCGCCTGGTGGGCATCCCACTGTGAATTTCCACAGCCCCTGCTGAACTCCCATTCTAAAGGAAAAGAACTGAGCCACAACAAGCACCCACCATCCCTTCCTTTTCAAATGATCTTTCAAAAGGCCAAGGCCCGCTGCAGAGATAATAAGGACCTAGGGATGCTCCACAGGGGTTGGCAACTGTGGCCACAGAGTCAGAGCTGGGATCATCATCTGGGCAGAGGATGGTGCACTGGGGAAGAAGGAGCTCAGCTGAAAGGATGAAGCTACAAGAGGGGCACTGGACAGCACCCACAAAGTGAGGGGCAGCTCTCTCTTCCCTCATCCCATGAGATAATTCTTGTCATTGTCACTCATTAAGTACCTAGGAGATGAGTTCAGCAAAGGGCAAGCTGTATAGTGTCCCTGATGTCCCATAGGATTAGAGCATTTAATCACATTTTAAACTCTCCTTGGTGATTTTCTCTGTCTCCCATCCCTGGACCAACCATTCTCCCTCTTCAACTCCACCTACTGAACTTCCTGCCTTTCTTTAAGTCTCAACTAAAATCTCCCCTTTTAAAGCAAACCTTTCCCAACCCCTCTTAATTCTAGTGTCTTTCCTTGGTTATTTTCTATTTATCCTATAGAAACTTTGCTCTGCAAATAATCATTTATATGTTGTCTTCCCCCTTACAGCATAAACTCCTGGAGGGCAGGGAACATCTCTTTGCATCTCCTGTGCTTGAAACCTAGCAAACCCTTTGTTCTCTACATCATGCAAGTGGAGTGGATTTAAATGATGGATGAAAGTGAGGGAAGATATATTGATTCACTGATTGCTTCACACCTCCAGTGCTTAGCACAGTGCCTAGCACATTGTAGACACTTAACAAATGTAATTGACATTGTCTAATGGTTTCCTTTCAATATAGAATTTCTTCTGATTTTTCTTCTTTAGATCTTTCTTTTCACAAGAGAGAAGGAAAGGAAAACAAGGGCGTTAGCTTTGGATGGCAACAATAGTTAGTGTAGGGAACTAGTTTATGCAAGAAGTGAATATTGGATTTTAAACGGGGTTAGGAAGAGAAGAGATCATTTTGTCTTAGAAGGAAAACAACCCAAAAAGTTATCAAAATGTGTATACCCGTTGATCCAGCAGTGTTTCTACTGGGCTTATATCCCAAAGAAATCTTAAAGAAGGGAAAGGGACCTGTATGTGCACGAATGTTTGTGGCAGGTCTCTTTGTAGAGGCCAGAAACTGGAAACTGAGTGGATGCCCATCAATTGGAGAATAGCTGAATAAATTGTGGTATATGAATGCTATGGAATATTATTGTTCTATAAGAAATGACCAGTAGGAGGATTTCAGAAAGGCCTGGAGAGACTTATAGGAACTGATGTTGAGGGAAATGAGCAAGACCAGAAAATCATTCTATACTTCAACAACAATACTATATGATGATCAATTCTGATGGACCTGGCCATCTTCAGTAATGAAATGAACCAAATCAGTTCCAATAAAGCAGTAATGAACTGAACCAGCTATACCCAGTGAAAGAACTCTGGGAGATAACTATGAACCATTACACAGAATTCCCAATCCCTCTATTTTTGTCTGCCTCCATTTTTGATTTCCTTCACAGGCTAATACTACACTATTTCAAACTCCGATTCTTTTTGTAAAGCAAAATAATTGTTGGGACATGTATGCTTATATTGTATTTAATTTATACTTTAACATACTTAACATGTATTGGTCAACCTGCCATTGGGGGGAGAGAATGGGGGAAAAGAGGGAAAAAATTTTAACAAAAGGTTTGTCAATTGTCAATGCTGTAAAATTACCTATGCAAATAACTTGTAAATAAAAAAAAAACTATAATTAAAAAAGAGAGAGAGAGAGAGAGAGAGAGAGAGAGAGAGAGAGAGAGAGAGAGCAGCCCAGAGTTGGAGCAAGCTAGTTTCAAAGGATCTATATAAAGGATCAGTGGAAGGATCCTTCTGACTAAGCAAATCAGGTCACTGAGATGGGGAAACTCCGAATAATAATTTTTTTTACATTTATTTTTTATTAAAGCTTTTTATTTTCAAAACATATGCATAGATAATTTTCAACATTCATCCTTGCAAAATTTTGTGTTCCAAAATTTTTTCTCCCTCCCTTCCCCTCCATCTCCTATCCTAGATGGCAAGTAATCCGATATGTGTTAAACATGTGCAAAAGAATAACATTTTGAAGAAAAAAAAAGAATCTGTTCCAATTAGGAGGAAGTGAGGAAACTGACAAAAAAGCACAGGAAATTCTTGAATGAACATAGAGTTTTAAAAAGACATATGCCAAAGAAGGAAGCAGGTGTAGGAATAAAAGATGATGACAAATGAACATTGTCAGGGCAACTAACATAGGGTGAGCTAAAGCTGGGGGGGAAGGCTAAGGGATTTGTGGTTATAGGGGGCAAAAGAGGAAGACCAAGGGAGGGTTTGAACCTAGCTCAGAATAGAAAAAAATATTGATGATGTACAGTGGAGAGAAGGTGTAATGGCCCATTTTATTTTCATCTTGTATTTGAATGGCATTTATCAGCATAGCTAATATTCTTTTCCTGGAAAAATAAAGGTGTAGAAGAGAAACATTATGATAGTAGTTGCAGTTCAAGATTCATTGGATAGCCTTTTTTTTTTTTTTTTTGCATAGTTTAATATCAATTTTAAGGAAGTCTCTTATGAAGTGCTTCGTGGATCTGTGTTTGGCTTGTACTTTTGATACTTTTGTTGATGACTTAGATAAGGCCTAGATGGCATATTTATTAATTAGGCAGATGGCACAAAGCTAAAGGGTTAGCTAAGACTACAGATGATGAAGTCAAGTTCCAAAATGATCACAAAGTCAGAATATTGATCTTAGCCTAATTCGATGGAATTTAATGGAAATGATTTTGTTTTTAGCCCAACTCTAAGAAATCACATCCATTTACTTGGATGTAATAGAGTCGGGCTAAAAATAAAACCAACTATATGAATGTTATGGAATATTATTGTTCTGTAAGAAATGACCAGCAGAATGATTTCAGAAAGGCATGGAGAGAATTACTTGAACTGATGCTGAGTGAAATGAGCAGGACCAGAAGATTATTATATACTTCAACAACGATACTATATGATGATCAATTCTGATGGACGTGGCCCTCTTCAACAATGAAATGAATCAAATAAGTTCCAATAGAGCAGTAATGAACTGAACCAGCTACATTCAGCCAAAGAACACTGGGAGATGACTAAGAACCACTACAGAGAATTCCCAATCCCTCTATTTTTGTCCATCTGCATTTTTGATTTCCTTCACAGGCTAATTGTACAATATTTCAAACTCCGATTCTTTTTGTACAGCAAAATAACTATTTGGACATGTATACATATATTATATTTAACTTATACTTTAATACATTTAACATGTATTGCTCAACCTGCCATCTGGGGGAAGGGGTGAGGGGAAGAAGGGAAAAAGTTGAAACAAAAGGATTTGCAACTGTCAATGCTGAAAAATTACCTATGCATATATCTTGTAAATAAAAATCTATAATAATAATAATAAAAAAATTAAAAACAAAACCAACTCTTCATATGTAGGATGGGGGAGTTCCAGCTAGATTTGCCACTGAAAAGAGATCTGGGGGTTAATGAACTGCAAGTTAAACCAAGTGAACAACATGCTGGGGCACTGAGAAAATGTGTGTTCTTGGTCTGCACTGAGAGAATAGTGTTCAGGATCATGAGGGTGATGGCCTTCACTGGTCATATCATATCTGGAGTATTGCCTTCAAGTATTGAGAATGCCCACCATACCATGAGAGATAGCCTATTATAGGATATTTATAAATACCTTTAAAAAAAAAAAAACTAATTGTCTGGCTGATAAACACACTTGCAGGGCTTACAATAACAACATCAGAAACATATCCTCAGATCTTTCTTTTCAAAAGAGAGAAGGAAAGGAAAACAAGGACTTTAGCTTTGGATAGCAACAATGGTTAGAGTAGGGAACTAACTTATGCAAGAAGTGAATACTGGATTTAAAATTGAGGTTAGGAAGAGAAGAGATCATTTTGTCTTAGAAGGAGAGCAGCCCAGAATTGGCCCTCAAGTTTACCCCTAGAACACTGAGGGGAGAATTCCTCTGCCATCTTCTGAGGAACTAGTCTTTAATAATGATAGGAATTAGGGAATTGGGGGGGGGGAGTTACATATATAAAATACCTCATGGATTAATTTTCTTCATGAGAACTTTAAAGAACAAAATTACATCTCATTTTTCTACTACATGAAAATACACATACATTTATTTAATTAACATGTTCAGCTATTACAGGAGCAAACATTTGCAGAACTGCTCTCCAAATAGGGAGGTAAAAAAGGGGGGAAAATCCATTAAAGCAGGAACTTTTAAAACCTGACTTCCTGATAAGGACTGAATGAACAAGACTGAAAGGAGGCCAGGATATAGGTACAGTGAAATTCCAGCAGCCTGGTATGTACCCACATAATTCAAATGTTACCTTTCTTTGACTTAATTATGGGAAATCTATCTTGATGTTTCATAAATGTCTTCAGAAATGAAGCCTGGAAATTAACTTTATGATACGGGATGGGGTCACCTTGTTGGCCAGAATTTGATCTGATCCATTCCAAGTTCCCAACTGGATCATCTTTTTCTTTTGGCTAGCTTCTTAGTCGCTAGATATTCCTGAAGAAGTTGCTCTTTGGCGATTTGGCTGTAGACCCCATTCTCCATCATATAAAGGGGCCCATTTGATAATATATTTTTTCCAGAACTAATATGTGGGATAGCAGTGATATATAGTATGGGAATGCAACCCAAAATAAGTCTGCATGGAGAAAATTATTTTCCCCCCATTTCTTTGTTTACATGTTCATAGTCTTAAAATAATATTCTCTCGAGACTAAGGGAAATAAGGTATGGAGGTCATAGTGAAAACAATTTGCATACTAAAACAACCTCCTTTTCCTAGCACGGCATAAAGAAAATTATCTATGTATGTCTTAATATACTGGAAATTACTATAGAACACAGCCTTTGTTTTCTAGATGGTTAGTTATATTTTATTCATGGTGGTTTTAAAATAAATCCTAGTTATTCCTGATCAGAGATGGCCCCAAAGTAAGTTAGGAAAATAGTCAAAGCTGGACTTCAGGGTCTTAGAAGAGAACTGGAAGGGTCCTTAGAAGGGATGGGCAGATGGTACAGTCGATTAGTGCTAGGCTTAGAGTCAGGAAGACTTGCATTCAAATTCAGCCTCAGATACTGCCAAGCTGTGTGACCTTGGCACATCAATTAACCACTGTTTGCCTCAGTTTCCTTATTTGTAAAATGGGGATAATAATAGCAATAGCATACTCATGGTGATTATAAAGATGAAATAAGATCATAATTATAAGTGCTTAGCACAGTTCCTGGCACATAGTAAATGCTGTATAATTGTTTTTATTGTTATTCAGTGATCCTGATTGCCTATGTGTGTGAATTGATACAATCACTTGCCCTTTACTGGAGCTCAGATTTTTCGTCTGTATAATGAGGATAACAATAACACTGGATATGTGAGCTCCAAAGGCAAAAAGCAGATATTCAGAAACACATCAGATTTAAAGCTGGAGGTACCATAAAAGTCATCAGGTTAAAACATTCATTTTCATTTTCTTTTTCTTGGTTTTTATTATTATTATTATTATAGCTTTTTATTTACAAGACATATGCATGGATAATTTTTCAGTACTGATAATTGCAAAACCTTTTGTTCCAATTTTTCCCCTCCTTTCCCCCACTGTCAGGTTGAACAATTCATGTTAAATATGTTAAAAGTATAAAACATTCATTTTCAAGGCAGGACAACTGAGGTCTAGAAAATATAAAGGGAAATTCATCTGGTGATGGACTGCAAGCAGGATTCAAACCCAGGTGCTCTGATGGCAGATACAATATGTTTGCCACTGAAACATGTTACCAAGTGGAGGAAGAATTTGATCCAGCTACTACTGGATCTGTCAGTCTTAGGAAGATACTTTCTTTCTTTCTTTCTTTCTTTTTTTTTTTTTTAAAGTAATGAGACATGCTGGGAAACTAGACATAGAGTAAATGCCTAAATGTAATTGGAAAAGATTTGTTCCTGTTTGAGTTCTGGAACAAGATCATCTGTCTTCTGAGGTTTAAAAAAAAAAAGCCAACAGTGCTGTTTCCTGATTATGCTATCATTTTTTCCCTTTTTTATAACAGCAATCATTCAGCAATTATTCATTAAGCATTTACTTTGTGAAAGACAATAAGAAAGGACTTTCCTTGCTCTCAGGAAACTTACTGTTTAGTTTAAGGAGAAAATGAGTACATATATTGATATAGAGGCCAGCTAGATGATGCTATAATGCACACAGTATCTTGTCTAAAGTTAGGAAAATCTGACACACAAAATACTCTGGATAAGTCATGTAGTGCCTCAGTTTCCTCATCTGTAAAATTACCCGGAGAAGGATAAGGCCAACCATTCCAGTATCTCTGCCCAGAAAACCCCAAATGGGGACTTGGAGAATTGGACATGATTAACATGACTAAATTCCAGCAACAACAATTCTGGTTTATAAAAAATATCTTCAAAGTAGCTCTGGATAATTTGGTGGGGAGAAGTCACAAGTGACTATAGGGATCCAGAAAGATTTTATGTGGAAATTGTTCCTTGAGTTCAAATTGAAGAAATCTAAGGCAAAGAGATGGTGACTGGAGCATGCTGGATGAGGAAGAGGGCAACAGCTAGTCTGAACAGACCATAGATAGAGATGCTTTGTCCCTCTCTTGGTATTCCTAGTTTCTGGCACATAGTAGGTTCTTAATGCTTGTTGACTTGACTTGGTGACTGTAGAGTGCATAGAGGGAGGACCATAGTGTGAAAAAGTCTTTAAATAGAAAATAAGAGTTTATGTTTGCTTCCAGAGGTCTTGAGAACCATTGGAGTTTATTAAGTGGAGGTGTAACATGAGACAGACCTACTCTTTAGGAAAATCATTTTGACAGTGTGGTTATGGGTACAAAGTGATTTGGAGAGGGGGGGAGCCCTATTGTAAAAGCCCAACTGGGAACTTGTAATAGGGGAGAGGTGATAAAGCCCTAAATGAGAGTGGAGGTTGTGTGGATGGAGGACAATGGAAGGATGAAGGGGATGTTTTGGAGGTAGAAATGACAAGATATGTCAAGTGAGTGGGGTGAGTGACCAGGCTTTCTTTGTTGTATTTTGCAGATCCAAGTTTGCCACCAAAGGAGAAAGGGTCATGAGGAAATATTGGCAGTGAGATAAATCCCAAAGATGGCAGCTGTGTACTTGCAAAGGATAGCTTCATCGGACAAATGGGAGCAGGAAGAATAGATCACACTTCTCTATCACTCCTGATAAAGTTTCATGATAGCCCCTCCAGTTAAAGGCATTCCACATTATCAGATGAAATTTTGTCTGCACAGTTAACCCAATGTGGAGCACATAGTAGGCACTTCATAAATGGTTCTTTTCTCCCCCTCGCTCTTTCATTTCTCACAGCTCACAGCACAGTTAAAGTTGTTGTTATTGTTGTTTTAAATGAAAGCTAGCAAAACTGAGAATCATTTTAGCTTTTTTCCCCTCATTTTAATTCTTGAAATTTTTTTATCCATCATGTTTTAAATTTCAGATCATTTTCTATTATCTCTACTTCTGAGAAAGTCAATTCTCTCTTATACAAGGCTTTTCCTGCTCCTCCCCCAACTCCCCCCCCCCCACATACACGCTTTGTCCCCTCCATTTGCTTTGTAGTTATCTTGTATATCTCATGTATGTGCTTACTTAAGAGCTTGTTGTCCTTCCTGGTACAATGTAAGCTCTTGAGAGAGAGGTTCATTTTTGTCTTTGGGTCCCCAGGGCCTGATATGGAGCCTGGAGTGAGGATGGAAGCTTAGAAGGCATTTAAAACCTGCTTTCTGATTGATTGTTAAAAGCAGAAAAATCAAGTGTTTGTGTATTTTGAAAAATTAGGATTTGGGATGAAGAGAATCATCTCAAAACTTTTTTTTTTAATTTCCCCAGGATATACATGGTTTTCCAAAAGTCTTGGCTTAGTTTTAGGCTATTGAAGTTTTAAATCACGTTGAAACTTTTGGGATATCTTGTTTTAGATTTATGAAACACTATGTGCCGGGAATCATGCTAAGCCTTGCCATTAAAAAACAAACAAACAACTTACTCCTCATCCTCAAGAAGCTTACAATCCAAGGGGAGAGACAATATGTGAATAACTAGATGTATATACACACACATACACACATATCTATACATAGACACATATACATATATGTATGTATATAATTAATCTAATTTAATTTAAATAATTTAATAATAGATGTACTAATATCTCTCAATCTCTCTTTCTTCATCTTTCTCTCTCTCCATATATATCTGTTTCTCTCCATCTCTGTCTCTCTCCATATATATACATATATCTCTCTCCCCATCTCTCTCTCTCTCCATCTCTATATATGTATATAAATATCTCCATATATATATGTATATATATATAATTTGTCTTTTTCTATCTCTTTCCATATATATATGTGTTTCTTTCCATATATATATATATATATGTCTCTCTCCATATGGAGAGACTGAGACACATACACAGAGATAGAGACAGAAACAGAGACAGAGACACATAGAGATACACACAAAGAGAGATACCCACAGAGAGACAGAGAGCGTGAAAAAGAGATTCACACACACACACACACACACACACACACAGAACAGATGCAAGATAATCTCAGAGGAAGAGCAGCAGAAAGGTGATGTGGTGTGGACTGTGCTTTAGGAAGATTGCTTTGGCCTCTGAGTGGAGAATGGTCTTGCGTGAGGTAAGATGGCACAGGAATGCCCAGAGGTAGGCTGATGTAATAATCCAGAGGTGAGGAGATTTGGGCTCATAGAAGGCTTCTGTCTGTGTGAGGGCAGGGCAGGAAATTTATATGAGAGAAGTTGTAAGGGTTAGAATGTCAAAATTTGACAATAGATGGGATATAAGAAGGTGAGTTTGAGGGTAATATTGAGATTGCATAGTGGGATTACTGGAAGGTTTGTGAAATCCTGGTCAAAAATAGGGAAGTTTGGAAGAAGGGATGATTTGAATCAATTAATTAACAAATATTGATTTAAGGAGTCACTATATGCCAGTTAAACATGTAGGATACAAAGAAAGGTGAAAGACAGAAGCTCACAATCTATTTGCATTTGGGGAAAGAAAATGATGCATTCTGCTTTGGGTGTGTTGTGTTTGAGATAGCTTTTCATCTGAGATATCCAAAAAGCTGTTGGAATCCTGGGTCTATAGCTGAGGAAAGAGACTACATCTCTACACAGAGATGAGAGTGGAAACCATAAAGCTGCTGATGTAGATAAAGGAAGAAGGGAAGAGGGCTGAAACAAATAAAAAAGAAACCCAGAGAAATATGAAATATGAAAAAGCCAGCAGGTCTGGGGGAGGCACAGGTCAGTGAAAGAGCCTTGGAAGATGTCTCTGGTTATTGGGCTTAGTACAGATCCGGAAAAGGAGACTGAGGGCAGCCGTCAGCAGGGAGGAGGAGAACCAGGGGAGAGAAATATTGAGATGGTGATCGATGGTGTTAAAGAACACAGATAGCTCAAGATGAATGAAGACTGAGGCATTAGATTCCAATTGGAGAAGTTACTGATAATTATGGAGAGAACGTTTCAGTTGAAAAATGAGGTGGGGAATCAGATTTCAGGAGATTCAGAAATAAGTGAGAAGAGAGAAAGTGAAGGTACCTGTAGAATGGTTTTTTCAGGGAGCTTTAGGAGAAATGTAGAACAGATATGGAGGAAGAAGATCCCTCCCCATTTTTTGGATGAATCCTGAACTTAGTCCTCAATTAAGAAGCCCCGGAAGAGGGGATATCATGAGAGATTTGAGAAGACTTAGATTCTAGGGACAGAGATTTGGAACTGGAAAGGACCTCGGAGGCTATTTGGTCCAGCCTAATTTTACAAGTGAAAATAAAGAGAAGGAGATTCAGGGAAATTAAGGAATTTTTACAAAATCAAGCATCCTAAGAGCCCTTTGAACGTTAGCCCTTTGTTTCTAGAGCTGATGCTTGTTTTGTTGTGTTTGTCCAAACCTCTTATTTTATAAATATAGAAACTGAGGTTGGAAAAGGGAAATGGCTAGCCTGGGGTTCTATGGAAAATAAATGATAGAACCAAAATTTGAACTCAGAACTTCTGAAGAAAGATGCAATGCTAGTCCTTTCTCTCTTACCTGGAAAAAAAATCATGAGATTTGTTCCTCTCTTTAGCAAATGAAAAAAAAAAAAACCAGGTTCTGAAAGGTTAAGGAGTGCCCTCAGTTCACACAGCTAATGTGTGCAATAATTGGAACTAGAATCTTAGTCTCTTAACGTGCACTGCAGTGATCTTTCCTCCGCAGACTGCTCAAATTGCAAAGATCTTTGAAAAATTATCATCACAATCATGTTGAATACTATAATTTTCTTGCCTCATTAGGAGATGATGGATTTCCTCATCGTACAAGTTGGATCTGTGCCCATTCTTATTTACCAAAATGACTAGAGATTGTACAGGTCTCTGGAAACAGATTATGCTAATGTCTTAAGAAAGTGAATTCTGACAACCATCATTGAAATAAGCAGGAGGCCAGCTTTTCTCTCTCTCTCGTCTACCCCAAATACCAAATAGCCTTCAATGTAGCTCCAGATGCTCTTCTGTTCGAAGTCTATAAAACATAGCAAAACAAAATAAACCGTCCCACCAATTACCCTACCAATGCTGCTGGTCTGTGATCCTACTAGCAGCATCTCAGGATCAGTCATCTTCACTGTTTGGGAATTTTGGGACACTATCTCTTAGCCAACTAAAAGGACTCAGGGATCCCAATCACCTTTTAAAAGTCGAGTTTTAAGTCTGGGAATGTCATCAGCACTGTTGGTGGGGACCACATGTCAGTACTGACTTGCAAGTCCTTTTTTCTATCATATTTTATCAGACTCATGGTCCTACTGACCTGGCCAGAGGCAAGACTATTCAGCAACAAACACATTTACTCTTTTTGAGATCTGAAAGGGGAAAAAAAAAAAAGGAAAGTTGAAAGTTGTTTTCTGCAAGCCCTTTGAGACATCCATGTGGTGGAACGTGAATACCCAGCAGACAAAGGGCTGTCTACTGCCAGTATCTGACAGTGTCCTTGAACTTCAGACTTGCATAGTGGCAGTTGTCTAATAAACAAAATTAAGCTCTTCCTTTACACATTGGCTGATGATGATGATGGTAGAAGTTGTGAAACACCATTGTTCCAGCACAGAGAAAGGCAAAATGATCTGTTCCTCTCATCTACTAGGATCTTTCCTCCAATGATACGTGACATGATCTATACATGTCCACTCACTCCTGATATCTGGCACATAGTAGATCTCTACTAGTATTTGGTAATAGTGTCTGTCACATTGTCTGGTACACAGTAAGTGCTTCTTAAATGTTTATTGACTATCTTGAAAACCTCTTGACCACATTCTTCCAGAGGAATATTAAAAAAAAAAAATAAAGGGAGGTCCACCTAGTTTTCCTAGAATGAGGTCAATGGATCATATGGACTATTTTCATTATTCCTTTCTTACAACAAAACCAGCTCATGTTTGTTTTGTTTTGTTTTTATCATGCTTTTTTAGTAGAAATCATCTAGTTTTATTTTATTCATTTTGTAATTTTTTTTCTTTTTAATAGTATTTTATTTTCCCAAATACATGCAAAGATAGTTTTTAGTATCTATCTTTGTAAAACCTTGTCTTCCAAATCTTTCTCTCTTTCTTCCCTCTTCCCCCCTCCCCAACATAGTAAGCAAATGGACATAGGTTAAACTTGTGCACTTCTTCTAAACATATTTCCATATTTGTCATGCTGCACAAGAAAAATCAGATCAAAAATGAAAAAAAGCAAGCAACAACAAAAAGGTGAAAACACTACATTATACATTATTTTTAATGAGATCTTTTTCATTGTCCATCTCTCTTTTATTATTATTTTTTTATGTGTTGTGTCCTGTTCAGATCCACAAGGCATTTCTCTTTTGCCCTTTGGATAAGCCTCAATTTTAATTCCTTGGAGACTTTGGAGTATTAGCAGCCATATAATAACAACAGAAAATTTTGCTTTCTGACATGAGCCTTTGTTTCAAGGAGAATTTTGTGGTCAGATATTGCAGTTTCCCAAAAGCTGACAAAAACATGAAGAAACTCTAGTGGTATATACTCAACATCACTTCCTTTTTTTATTCTGCAATATGTCTTTTTTTTTTTTTAGTTTATTATCATTATTATTATAGCTTTTTATTTACAAAACATACGCATGGGTAATTTTTCAACATTGACCCTTATAAAACCTTCTGTTCCCACTTTTCCCCTCTTTCCCCTCACCCACTCCCCTAGATGGCAGTTAGTCCCATACATGTTAAATATCAGCATCACTTCCAACCCTGGAAGGATCATAGATCTTAGAGAAAGCATAGAGGGAGAAAGAAATTTGGTTGGTGAGATTGAAAGAATGCTAGCTTTGGAATGAGGACACCAGACTTAGATCTCATTTAGACTCCTAGTTTAGTTACTTGCTGGTGTGTAACATAGAACAGGTTATTTGGTACCTCTCTATGAGCCTCAGGTGCCCTGCATTTCAAAAGGCTATTATAGCCCTTTCACTACCTAGCTCACAGGAGTGTCGGTGGGACAAGAGATTAATAACTAAGAGGGGCTTTGTAGAGCATTAAGTCTGGAAGTCAGAAAACTCCAACAGATTTGGTTCCCATCTGTTTTTGTATGCCCATGAACTAATAATGGTTTTTATATTTTCAAAATAAACATTTTTTAAATGTAAAAACCATTCTTAGTTTGTGGGTACATATACAGATGCTGGATCAGATTTGGCACTCAGGAATGACTTGCCAACTTCCTTGTTTTATATATTAGGAGAATGAGGCCCAGAAAAAAGTTCTATGAAGCTATGGTTCACACAGGTAGCAAAATCAGTGACTAGAAGAACCAAGATTCAAATTCAGGTTCTCTATTTTCTTTTGCCTATGCTATTTCTGTCTGTCTTTCTGCCTCTCCCTTATTCTCTTTCTGACCCCCCCCCATGTAACATATATTCTTAGAGAGTAATCCAAAAGACTGTGCCTTGCCTAGAGTCACAAAAACTGAAAATGTCTGAGATGCCACTTAAACCCAAGTGTTTCTGATTTCAAAGACCAGTTTTATAGCCTATATACCAAGCTGCTGTTGTATCTAAAAAACACTATTTTTCCTAACCAAGCTATTAACAACCAAGTTATTTTGTATTCTAAACTATTTTTTCTAAACTATTTTTACTAACCAAGAATTCTTCAGGGCACGAATGAACTTCTTAGCTCTGAAGACTGAGGAAAGAAGTCTATTTTGTCTTCTCAGAATGAAGATTTCAACAAATTTATCTGTTTCCTATCTTTTCTTTTTTTAAAAAAAATTTTATTTTAAAATTAAATACAAAATAGAAAATATGTTCATAGGGACTATCTGTGTCTGACCTGAGCATTCTGAGCTCATATTGGTCAGCCACAGTGGGAAACTCTGCAACTTGACTCTAGCAAAGTGATGTCATTTTGGTCCTCTTCAGGGACAGACAACAACCAAACATGGAAAAGAGCAAAAATTCCAACAAAACATTATCATGTGAATACAGAGAGGTTTGGAAAGACCTACATGAACTGATGCTAAGTGAAATGAGCAGAACCAGGAAATCATTATACACTTCGACAACGATATTGTATGAGGATGTATTCTGATGGAAGTGGATTTCTTTGACAAAGAGACCTAACTGAGTTTCAATGGATAAATGATGGACAGAAGCAGCTACACCCAAAGAAAGAACACTGGGAAACGAATATGAACTATTTGCATTTTTGATTTTCTTCCCGAATCCAATTCTCCCTGTGCAACAAGAGAACTGTTCGGTTCTGCAAACATATATTGTATCTAGGATATACTGCAACCTATCTAACATATATAGGACTGCTTGCCATCTAGGGGAGGGGGTGGTGGGAGGGAGGGGAAAAATCGAAACAGAAGCGAGTGCAAGGGATAATGTTGTAAAAAAATTACCCTGGCATGGATTCTGTCAATATAAAGTTATTATTAAATAAAATAAAAGTAAAAAAAAAAAACATTATCATGTGCATGGCAGGACATAAAAGAGGATTCAAAATATAAAACAATACATTTCCATTTCAAGAAAGCCTATATTATATATATACATATATATAATATCCAGATTATCTCTTTCTTTACGCAACATAGTGTGTCCCACAGGGTGACAGAGATGGAAAGATAAATGAACTCTCTTGAACCACTTCTGCAATGCTCTTGTTTATGGGTTACTAGTTAATATATTAATTACAGTCCTGAGATCCTTCAAATCCTATACATGTTTTTGCACCTTCTCAGGACCCTCTGTTGGTTAGATCTCCAAAGACCCTTGTAATATTGTTGTCATGATTCAGTGAGTTTTATGTTGGTTAATGTTTCTGGAATGAAATTGAGCCAATGAAGAGAATGCTGGGGAGTCACTGTTAGTAATATTTTTACACGTTCCATTTGTTTGTCCAGGAGTCATGATGGATTCAAACTGACCCATCTTCACTGCCTTTCTTTAGCTCCTATGCAACCATTAGCATAGATTATAGAGATTAGAACTTTAATATCTGCTAGCCTTATTGACCCATATAAAGGTTCAATTTGTGAGCTTGAAGAAACTCTTTAGCATTTTACCAGCAGGGCTAGTTAGGAGCAAATGGACCTGAACTCCTGAAGAAGTCTTGAGTCACCTATGGTCTTACTATTTTCTCCATATTGGTGATGGAAAGGAGGAAAAAAAGGGAATTTATTACATATTTAAAAAAAGAATACCAAGTTGTATGTAATAGATTTGCAGTCTATGAGTAATCATCTTTTAACATATTCTACTGTTATAGAAACATTTGTTTTATACCACAAATTAAAAATAAAATAAAATAAACTGTTAATGACACAGAGTCACTTAATCTCATAAACCTCCACTGTGGGTCTTCTCTTATTCTATAAGTAAGAGCTGTAAGACTCAGTTCAAATTGAACTAGACTCTAATGCTCAGGCTAAAGAAATATAACGTCAACGTATTCTCCTCCATGGTCTCATCACTCTTAATGTCTCCCACCTAGGTATTACACATGACTGAATGAATGTTACAAACAGCAAAAGGATTAGTGGAAGAAAGTTAATGAAAAAAGCTCTCAAATAGACACCCCAGGAGAGAGCAGTTGTGACCAGCCTTTAAAAAGAGAGAGATCATGTGTTTTAGCAACTTAAAGAGGGGAAAAAAATCACAGGTGAATTTGTGATTCCTTGTTTTGAGGAGCCTACTGAGACAGGATGAAGAGAAGGGAAAGTGCTCCATTAGCATGGGAGGACACAAGGAAAAAGAACTTTGTAGTGATGAAATACTTTGTAAGGAGACATAGAGATGACTGCAGTCTGAGAGAATAGAGAGATCAGAGGATCATGGATTCAAATTCAGTAGTCAAGAAACATTCAGTAAATATCTTTATATGGCAACTAGACTCAGGTGACGCCAGAGGAGAAAGTGAGCAGGTGACCTTGCATGATCCTCCCATTTTCAAATCTAACTCACTTGCATATCATGGAATGACCTCTCTGATCTCATGGTCTTCTTCTAGAATGAAGGACAAATAACAACAACAACTAGAACTACAGCTATGGGCCAGGCACTGAGGATACAAATTTGAAGCAAGAGACAGAGACAGAAACAGAGACAGAGAAAGACACACACAGAGAGACAGAGAGAGACAGGGAGAAAAAGAGATAGAGAAAAAGGAGAGAGAGAGGAAAAGAGAGAAAGGGAGAGAAAGAAAGAAAAGAGACAGAGAAAGAAAGAGAAAAGAGATGAGAAAGAGAGAGGTGGAGAGAAGGAGAGAGGTGGAGAGAGGGAGAGGGGGGGGGATATCTTGCTCGCAAGTTGTTTACAATCTAAGGTGGGGAGACTACAAACCAAAGGAAGATGGCAAGTGTGTAAATGTGTGTGTACAGGAGAAGGGACCCCTTGCAAGCACATGGTGGAGAAGTCAATCAGGGAGTTCCAGAATAGTGTCACAAGTCCAGCCCTCTTGTTTCCCAGAAGAGGCTGATGTAAATTGTGTGGCAAGTGTCAGAAACTGAATGTAAAGGCAGATTCTCTGCCCCTAAATCTCCTGGACTTTCCCTTTTTTTCCCAGTGCTCCACAGGTGAAAGAAGGAAGATCCAGGGGTGATTCAAAGTTCTAGTTGATCCAGTTCATTTGTTCCACAAGCATTTCTTGAGTGCTGCTCAGGCCATTTTCTAAGCTCCCGGACTGCCCAGAAAGTCTCATTTCACACTGGTAGGTAGGTTGTCCTTATTGAGAATCCCTATACTAATGGAATCTGGTTCTTGCCAAAAAACAAACGTGGCAGATATTGTAGGAAGTGCTCAAGTTACAAAGGAAATGTCCCTGCCCTCAAAGAGCTTCCCCTCTTCAGGGAGGATGGGGCTACAAGCAGAAGCATCAGGAGGAGCACACACATTCCCACACAAGTGTATGCACATGACCACACAGCCATTTTAGAGGTTTGGAATAAGAGGAATAAGAATGAGCTGAACCAGAAAAGGATGTGGAACCCAGCTGCACTTTAAAGATCTTTGGAAAGCCTCTCCTTGCATGCTGCTACTTGAGCTTCCTTTCAAAGTCGGGGGTAGGGGGAGGCAACTAATAGGACCCTAGACCTGGAGATGGAAGACCTAAGTTCAAATCGCAAGTTCAGACACTAAACTCTGCTTATTTCAGTTTCCTCATCTATAAAAGGAGCTGGAAAAGAAAATGGCAAACCACACCAGAATTTTGCCAAGAAAACTTTCAATGTGGTCACCAAGAGTCAGACAAAACCGAACAGCAATAACAACAAAGGTTTGGTCCACAAGTCAAAGAAAAATTGTAAACATTATCCCTGGGCATCTCCTCCTATGACTTTGGGGAAAGTTCTGCTCAATGAGCCCAGCCCTTGGCTCGGTGCTGAGCCCCCCATTGCTGCGGGGGCTTCCTCTGCCTCTTGTGGCTTGCTCTCAGCATTTGGTCCCAGCCTTTCTGGGACTTCAGGAACGGCTTGTTATGCAGCTGGTATTTCCTGTTTTTATTTTTGCACGGGTGGCTTATTTCTCCTAGCAGATCTTTTCTTTCCTGATTGACCTAAAATGGGTGCAGATGTTACGAGCATCTGCAAACAGCTATTGAATATTACTTTCACCGTCAAGTAAAGCCCAGCATAAGCAGTTTCACCCAGTGGAGAGGGGAAAAAAAGGGCCAAACCCATGTGAAAATTTCCCACTTCATTGCGGTCTTACAATACTTCGGATCACTTGCCAGTGATAATAGAAGCCAGGGGGAAGGACCTTGGGAGGTAAGCCACATGTTTGCTTAGTCTCTGAGCATCGCTGGTCCAGTGCGCTGCTGGATGTGGGAGCTTGTGAAACCTGGAGGTGTAAAATGGAGTTTACTTTTCCAGCTCTGTGTGAAAAGGCACCTGGGGCTGCAGGACCTTCTGTAAAAGCCCAGATGTGGACTTCGCATCAGTTACTATGTAAACAACACCCTCCCCTTCTAAGTACTGGCTTTCAAGACTATTTCTTTCCCCCCACCCCATCTTCTGGCAGATAATATGGTCTAGTGAAAAACCATTAATCTGAAAGCTAAAAAAAAAAAAAAGTCTCCCCCACCTCCAGTCCTGCCAAGTTTACAGAATGACCTTTGCAAGTCCTCATTTGTTGAAAAACAAGGATAAAGCTATCTATACTCAGCCTTGTGTGCTGGGTTACTAATGCTCATAAATCCCCTTTCAACCTTTGGGGAAAGTTGTGAGAAAGGAGATGTAGACTGATGGCGGCTAACAGCATGGTGGTATAGCTGCCAAAGACATGTTCCCATATCACCTCTCCAAAACTATCCCTTTATTCTTTACTCCACATCTGCAAAGAAAACTCTGTGTTCTACTTGCAAATCTTACTCCTGTTTGCCTTGAGGCAAAGTTACGCTGTCAGTCAACTAGAATTTATAAAGTTGATCAGAAATATTCTCAGCATTTCCATTAATACAAATTTTCTTTCTTCCCCCCTTTTGTTACTAAAGCTTTTTTTTTTTTATTTTCAAAACATATACATGGATAATTTTCAACATTCACTCTTGCAAAACTTTGTATTCCAATTTTTTCCCTCCCTTCTCCTCACCACCCCTAGATAGCAAATAATCCAATACATGTTAAACATGTACAATTCTTCTATACATATTTCCACATTTATCATGCTGCAGAAGAAAAATCAGATCAAAAAGAAAAAAAATGAGAAAGAAAAGAAAAAAAATTAAGCAAACAACAAAAAGAATGAAAACGCTATGTGCCACAATCAATCCCCACTGGGTGCAGATGGCTTTATTCATCACAAGACCATTGGAAATGACTTGAATCATCTCATTATTGAAAAGAACCATGTCCATCAGAAGTGTTGATCATTGTATAATATTGTTTTTATCATTTACAGTTATTTCCTGGTTCTGCTCAATTCTCTCAGCATCAGTTCATGTAAGTCTCTCCAGGCCTCTCTGAAATCAATCTGCTGATCATTTTTTATCGATACAAATTTTTAATGTATCTGTATCTGTATCATAGGTCCTTCTCACAGCTGCATATGAACCTGATTAAAATAATACCAAATGATAGTCACTGGTCATCATTGCACTGCTATCAACTTTCTGGCTTACTCTAGTATTTGTTTTTCATACTCTAGTATTTGTTTTTCATTTTCATTTTATTTTTAAAGCTTTTTATATTCAAAACATATTCATGGATAATTTTTCAACATTGACCCTTGGATAACCTTATGATTCATATTTTCCCCTCCTTCCCCTCACTCCCTCCCCTAGATGGCCAGCAATCCAATATATATTATACATGCTAAAATATATGTTAAATCCAATATGTGTAAACATAGGATTTGGTTTTTAAAACAGTAAAGGGGAAATTTAGCTGATGCCTTTGGGTTCCTTAAAAAGTTAAGTGATCCCTACAAAAGCTTTTCATTTGCTTCTTAGGAAGAGATGCTACATAAGAACAGACCCACACACAGCTGCTCTGAAATACATTCTCATAGTAATCCAGAAGTGATCTATTTTTTAAAAGTTATTTCTCAGGGATGCTCCAAGCTTGAATGTGGGCACTAAAAATGTAATGGCAACCCTTTACTTTAAAGGATGTCACGTTTAAAGTTAAAAGTTTATTTGGTTTGGCTAGTACAAGGGTCAAATCCATGTTGCAAGAAGGAAAACAGATGATCTTTCTGAGATAGGTCTCATATTTCCTCTGCCAGCTAAAAGGGGTGAGTCATTCTTGACTTCCTCCACCAGGGCCATAGTTGCATCAAAATTACAAACCCTCAGATGGTCTCTCCCTGATTGTTTCTCATTCTTATCTCGTTTTTTCAGTTTTCACATTATACAGCCTTCTTCTACTGCTAGTGCAAGGGGATCAGGACCCTCTTCAAGAGGCTGCTCGTGCAGCTTCTCATAGTGTCTTGGAGAATCACAGAGACAAAAGCATCTGAGCCTCCAGTTTTACCCAGGCTGGACAAATAAATCATGTTGGTCATTGTAAGGGGGACATTTTTCCTGGACTTGGAGCTTGTGCCTCTTTAGTACATGGTCACATGTACTTAGTATAAGGACAGCATCGCTCATCTCCAAACACATGTCATTCTGCCTCCTCTCTCTGGGTTTTTGCACAGGATGTCCCCCATGCTTCAGACACAGATCCTTTAAACCTCTGCTTCTTAGAATCTATAATTGCCTTTAAAATGTAGTTCAAAACCCACCTCCTACATGAAACCTTCCCTTATCTTCTCATCTGTGAATTCCTCTTCTCAAATTATCATGTATTTACTATCCTCTCTTTGTTCCTTCATTTTTTTGTTCATCGTTCATTTCTTTATTTACTCATTTTTTCCATGCATGCACCCTTCTCTGTCTGTCTTTATGTATCTACCTATCAGCTTTCTCTCTCTCTCTCTCTCTTTCTTTCTATTTATCTTTCCTTCTATCCATCCATCCATCTATCTCTCCATAAACTTTGTCTTTCATTCATGTATTTATAAATTTATGAGGCAAATTATACCTATGTATCAATGATCTATCTAGCAAACTCTCTCTCTCTCTCTCTCTCTTTCTCTCTCTCTCTTTCTCTCTCTCTCTCTCTCTCTCTCTCTCTCTCTCTCTCTCTCTCTCTCTTCCAACACACAATACAATATAGATTTCAAATGGAGATAAAAAACCCAATTAAAGAAAATAATTCACTAAAAATTAGAATTGAACAAATGGAAGTGAATGACTAAATGAGACATCAAGAATTATTCAAACAAAATAAAAAAAAATGAAAAAAAAAAAGAAGAAGATGTGAAATACCTTATCAAAAAAAAAAAAAAACTGACCTGGAAAATAGATCTAGGAGACACAATTTAAGAATTATTGGACTCCCTGAAAACCATGATTAAAAAGGGAGCCTAGACAAATCATTCAAGAAGTCATCAAGTAAAACTACCCTGATGTCCTTGAACGAGAGGGTAAAATAGCTATTGAAAGAATCCACTGTTCACTCCCTGAAAGAGATCCCAAAATGTAAACTCCAAGGACTTTTGTAGCTAAATTCCAGAATTATCAGATCAAGGAGAAAATACTACAAAGAGCCGAAAGAAATAATTCAAATATCAAGGAATCACAATCAGGATTACCCAGGATCTAGAAGCTTCCATTTTAAAGGTTAAAGGACCTGGACTATGATATTCTGAAGGGCAAAAGAAGTTGGATTACAGCCAAGAATCAACTATCCAGCAAAATTAAGCATTATCTTTCAGGGAAAAAAATGGATACTCAGTTAAATAGGGGATTTTTATTTATTTTTGATGAAAGTACCAGAACTAAACAGAAAATTTGATCTTCAAATACAGAACTCAAGAGAAGCATAAAAAGGTAAAAAGGAACAAAAAAACCAATTATGTTTTTTAAAGGTTAAAATGTTTACATCCCTATATGTGAAGATGATGTGTTTAAATCTTGATAATGTTATCTTTGTTAGGAGCATACATAGATAATGTAGGTATAATTTGACTTTACTGTGATGATCTAAAAAAGAAACTAGAGTTGGAAAAGGAATTGTACTGAAAGAAGAGGGAAGTAGAGGTAAAATGGGGTAAACTACATCACATGAAGAGGCAAAAAAGATCTATTACAGTTGAGGGAAAGAAGGGAAAAGGATGAGCATTGGGCAAATCTTAATCTCATCAGATTTGGTTCACAGAGAAAATATTAGACATATTTAGTTTAATATAAAACTTGTCTTATCTTATAGGGAAATAGGAGGAAAAAGGGGAAAGGAAAAGGGAGGTAATCGAGAATAGAAGCAGAAGGGAAAAGGGATAAGAATGGGGGAGAGGGGCCGTAAAAGGGGAGGGCAGATTGAGGGAGGTGGTGGTCAGAAGCAACACAGTGGTGAGGAGGGAAAGTGGGGAAGGAAAGCGAAAAGTATTACTTGGGAAAAATAAGATGGCAGGGAATATAGAGTTAGTAATTTTATCTGTGAATATGAATGAGATGAACTCTCTCATAAAATGGAAGTGGATAATAGATTGGATTCAAAGTCAGAATCCTACAATATATTGTTTACAAGAAACACATTTAAAGCAGAGCGATACATATAGAATTGAGGTTTAAAAGGCTGGGGCAGAATCTATTATGCTTCAGTTGAAGTTAAAAAAAGAAGCAGGGGTAGCCATCCTGATCTCAGACCAAGCAAAAGCAGAAATTAATCTAATTAAATGAAATAAAGAATAAAGCTACATCTTGCTAAAGGATACCATAGATAGTGAAATAGAATCAATACTAAACATATGTACCAAGTGATATAGCATCTTAATTCCTAGAGGAGAAATTAAACGATGCAAGAAAAAAAAATAAATAGCAAAACTATACTAGTGGGGGATTGCAACCTCATTCTATCAGAACTGGATAAATTAAGCCACAAAATAAACAAGAAAGAGCTTAAGAAGATAAATAGAATTTTAGAAAAGTTAGGTATGATAGACCTTTAGGGAAAACTGAATGGGGACAGAAGGGAATATACTTTTTTCTCAGCAGTACATGGAACCTACACAAAAATTAATCATGTATTAGGGCACAAAAGTCTCAAAATTAAATGCAGAATGTCAGACATAGTAAATGCATCTTTTCAGATCATAATGCTATAAAAACTACATGTAATAAAGGGTCAGGGGAAAATAGAACAAAAAATAATTGGAAATTAAATAATGTCATCCTGAAGAATGAGTGGGTGAAACAACAGATTCATAGACACAATGGATAATTTCATCCAAGAGAATGACAATAATGAAACAACATACCAAAATTTATGAAATGCAGCCAAAGTGATTCTTAGAGGTCATTTTATATCTTGAATAAAATAGAGAAAGAGAATATCAATGAATTGGACATTCAACCAAAACAAAAAGAAAAAGACATGATATTCTGGTGTACATGTCAGAAAAGGAAAAATTGCATGTTTTCTCTAGTTAGGTTCAGGGCAACATTAACTAATTAAAAATCTAACTGTTAAAAACTTCTTTATCATGTTCAGGAAGAGGAAGTACAAAAATTCACTGAAGAAAATAATTTCTCAAAAAATTAGAATTTAACTAGTGGAAACTAATATTTTGGTGGCATGAAGATATGATAAAATAAAATAAAAAAATGTAAAATTTCCCATTGGAAAAACAATTGATGTAGAAAATAGATCCAGGAAAGATGATATATGGATTATTAGATTTTTGGAAAATCATGCTTTTTTTTTAAAAAAAAGAAGAAGCTTGGATAACATCTTTCAAGAAATTATCAAATAAAATTGTCCTGATATATTAGGACCAGAAGATAAAATATAAATTAAAAGAATCCTTCAATCACTGTTTGAAAGAAATCCCTGAATGAAAACTCCCAGAAACATCATAGCCAAATTCCAGGGCTTATAGATGAAGGAGCAAGTATTGTATGCTCAGAAAGAAACATTTCAAATATTGTGGAGCTACTGTCAAGATTACACAAGATTTAGTAGCTTCTTCATTCAAGAAATGGAGGACTTGGGATATTATATACCAGAAGGAAAATGAATTAGGATTACAATTGATAATCATCTATCCAATAAAATTGAATATAATCTTACAAGGTGGTGGGAAATGGATATTTAATGAAAACAGAGGACTTTCAAGCATTCTTTTAAAAAAACAGAACTGAATCTTGTATTTGGAAGTCAATTTTTTTCTGCGATCTCAAAATAGAATATCTTTATCTATTAGAGATCTTCCAAAAAAAAAAAAAAAGAAATCCAATAAACAACACAAAAACCAATAATAGTGTAATATTCAGGTATCTGAAATAAAACACAGTGCTTTTAAAGTATTCTAATGTTTGGTTAGTTGTAAAAATGTCTGGGCGCATAGAGGGTGACTGATGACCTTGGCAAAGAACCAGAGGGTCAGGGATTGACCCCAAGATTGACAGCTTTCTACTGGGGCTTTCTTTCCCCCTGAAATCTTATAAAGTATGACAGTTTTCACTAGGATCATTCCTTCAGGAATAATGACTGGAGCTTCATGTGGAAGAGTTTCATTCCAAAGAAACAGGGCCATCCATCATAAAAACAGGGTACAGTTTAACCAGATGCCAGATGAATTAGCAACTGTTATGCAGTATGCACATTCATCAACACTGACGATTGCTCATATAAAATCAGAAGGATATTTGTCTGGGAAACACTGGTGGGCATTGAGAATATTTTAAAAATCCCTCCAGGCAAAGATCTGATTTACTCACTGATTTCCAAAATAGTGATAGAAAAAAGTCAGAGATTGGCTTCCTTAAATATTCAAGACAATACATAAACTGTTTCAGAATTCCATAAATTTGGATGATTTTGACAAAGGGGCCAAGCTAGGGAAATAGTAGGTTTTATTTTTATTTTTTCTGCTTGGTCCTTTGATAATTAATGTTTTGAATATGATCAAATTTCCTTTGTGATAATTTAAGTCTCTTGCTTTCTTTCTTGGGACACTCAATTGAATAAATATTAACCCCATAGTTGCATGGATAGTTAAGCCTAAATGAAGAGTACAAAATATGGCTTATTCCCTCTAGTACATTCCAATTTAAAGACATAATGAGATCGTTAAATATAAAAATGATAAAAATCTAGAAAGCTAGAAGTAGGGAGTTAAAACATTATTATTATTTTTTCCATCTTATAGATGTAAAATTAAAGCTCAGAGGCTAACCCAGAATCACAAAGTTAGTTAAGATCTGATATTGATATTTCAACCCAAGTTTTTTTTTACTTTAGGCCTTGCATTATTTGTTTTTTCTTTTTTTTATGATACTAACACCCATGTATGCAAAAATATTTGTAGCAACTCTATTTGTTGGTGGCAAAGATTTATAAAAAGAATTGTAAAATCAGTAGATGGCCATCAATTGGGGAATGGTTGAATAAGTTATGGTATATGAATGTAATGGATTATTATTATGTTATAAGAAATGATGAATAGGCTCATTTCAGAAAAGCTTGGAAAGGCTTACATGAAAGAAATATTTGGAAATTTAAGCAAATTGAGCAATGTTTCCTCCGACTTTTGTAAGTCATGGGCAGATGACTTTGTATTACATGAGTAACCCATTGGTGGAGAGAATGAGTGTCCATACTAATAATAGCTGATGGATATGTATCACTTCCAAATGTATAAATATTTCTACATATGTACCCATAAAAAGGCTGAGGAACAATTACTCACACTATTGAGTCTTGGATGGTAGAGCTAAGTCATCTATCACCCTAAAGATTCAGGGGTACCTTTGAGTGTACCACTGAGGTTCATATTCTACTGCTATCAGCTCAAGCTCCTACCAGTGTGTTTCCCCCCCAAGATAAGTAGATGAGGATCCATTTAATTATCTAGCCTTAGGCTGTTTTTTTTTTTTAATATAGCTTTTTATATATAAAACATATGCATAGGTAATTTTTCAACATTGACCCTTGCAAAAACTTCTGTTTCAACTTTTTTCTCTTTCCCTCCACTCCCTCCCCTAGATGGCAGGTACATATTAAATATGTTAAAGTATATGTTAAATACAATATGTGTATACATATTTATACAGTTATCTTGCTGCACAAGAAAAATTGGATTTAGAAATAAGGTAAAAATAATCTGAGAAGGAAAACAAAAATGGAAGCAAACAATAACAGGAGTGGAAATGCTATGTTGTGGTCCATACTCATTTCTCAGTGTTCTTTCTCTGGGTGTAGCTGTTCTGTTCATTACAAATCAATTGGAACTGATTTGGATCCTCTCATTGTTGAAGACAGCCTCATCCATCAGAATTGATCATAATATAGTATTGTTGTTGAAATGTACAATGATCTTCTGATTCTGCTCATTTCACTTAGCCTTAGGCTGTTTTTAGACAGGGGTATTAGTATTAAGATGAGAACTGTTTTTAATATGTCTGACTCTTCACCACTTCTTTTGGAGTTCATTTGGCAAAGTACCTATAGTATTTTGGCATTTCTTTCTCCAGTATCTTTTACAGATAAGGAAAGAAAATAAAACAAACAGAATTAATTGACTCAGCTCCTGATTTCAAATCTGCCTTTCTATGCACTGTGCCAGCCAGCTACCCCAGGTAGGAATAGTTGGTATAGATGATTCCCTGAGTTCTAGATAGCTCTTTCCCAAGTACATTCTGAGTCAAAGGGAACATAGGCTCATTTGGAGAACAGATATGGAAGAAGGGTAATTATTCTTACTGGCTGCTGGAAGTCCTTTCTTCTCGTTTGTGGGGTACTCCAGAAGTGACCCTATAGGATGGGAAAATCCACTTCTGCTCTGTCCGGGACTCTTTTTATTTTTCCCTTCCTCTCCTTCATAATTCCTTCTCAGAGAATTTAGCGGGAATACCTCACCTATTCTAATTTCTGGAATGATTCCACTTCTTTTTTTTTTTTTTTAATAATTGTTTTTTATTTTCAAAAAAAATATATGCAAAGACAATTGTCTTTTTTAAAAAAATTATTAAAGTTTTTTATTTTCGAAATACACACATATATAATATTTGGGGCCATCTTGGGGCAAGCAATCCAGTATGTTAAACATGTGCAATTCTTCTATACATATTTCCACAATTATGAGATGCACAAGAAAAATCAGATTAAAAAGGGAAAACATGACAAAGAAAACAAAATGCAAACAAACAACAAGAAGATTTGTTTTCTATTTCTAATGAATAATTGATAATTATAGAAGACCCCTTGGGTATGACCAAATTTCCTCTCCAGAAATGCTTCTTGTGCTCTATGACTCTAGTTCCAAGGACTTAGTCTAAAGCCTCTGGTTGATTGGGATCTCATGTCCCTAACTTAACAAGGCAATTGCCCCATGTATATACACATGATTTTGATTGAATTTTACATTAGTCCCACAAATGAGGCAACTGATTCTTGAGAGATTTAAGGCTGTAACCACACTGTTACAAAGGTTCTCAAAGACTGGCTGGAGGAAGTTACTGACAATACAAATTCCTCTTGCCTGGTATAGTACCAAGGGACAATCATTCTTTATATTTCAGGGAGGCGAGTCTCTGGGCTCCCTCCCAGGGAAGCTGGGTTATCTGGAATGGAAGAATTTGGTGTTAAGTCTTTCCTTCTAGTTACCCTGGAATAAGAAAGTAGGATGGGATCTCTTTAGCGTGGAGTGTGAGCAGTATGAGTGTGTGTGTATGTGTGTGTGTGTGTGTGTGTGTGTGTATGTGTGTAATTCTTTCCACCAATACAGTGCTTTTCAGTGTCTGGAACCTTGTGGTGCTTAACAAGTGTTTGCTGACTAATTGCTTGCTGCCCAGCTGTTCTGCTTGCTTTTAGCTCCATAAAATATCACACCCTTATTTGAGGTACTCCCAGGATTCCCTGCCTCTTGTCATCTTTCTTCATCTGTTGCAATCCCCCCATTAGATTGCAAGATCATGAGGGCAGGCCTGTATTTCTAAAGTGCTTAACATAGTGCTTGGCACATAGTAGGTGCTTCACAAATGTTTATTAAATTTTATTATTCTTTGAGACGCCTTTCCATGTCCTCACGGAGAACTATACCACTTTTGGGAATGCTTTCACTGGCATTTTAATATTTTTCAGCTACTCATGTAACATTTGGTCTAAGAACCACATTAGATTTACTTTTATAGCTAACATTCCTATTAGGTGAGAGGATTTTCAGGATGATGCGAAAGAGACCTCATTCCTATATGATCAATTAACTCTTGACTTTCCAGCCCGCAATGGAACCAAACCAAAGAAACTCCAAGATCTGTTTCCTGAACCTTTAAGAGAGAGAACATTCTTTAAATTTGGAAATTCGAGCAGAAATGCAAATAGCAAGGAAAGAAACTATACACTTAGAATACAGATTGTTAGGAGAGGCTCAAGGGTAGACACCCACTCATAATTAAAGGGCACAAGGTTGAATAACTTTATACTTGAATAACTTGAGCTCTTTGTATATATGGCGTAAGACAATGATATTAATTTACTTTCTGAAGTCGTTAGAGGTTTTAATAGATCAAAAGCTCGATACAAATTAACAAGGTGAAATGGAGAATGGAGTTAGTATGTCAGACTATCTTAAGACTGCTTTGGGTGTATTATATATGGTTCTGGGCGCCAGATTTCCAAAGGAAGTCAATAAACAATTGAGTGTTCTGAGGCAGTCAACAGCTTGATGAATGCTTTGAGTTCGTTCCATTCAACTATCTATGGAAAGTCAGGTATTGGGCAGAGTCAGTCTGGTGGCTGGTTTAGGTCTCTCAGTCATAACTGATTCTGTGACTCCATTTAGGGTTTTCTTGTCAAAGATACTGGAGTGATTTGCCACTTCTTTCTTCAGATTATTTTGCAGATGGAGAAACTTAGGCAAAAAAAAAAAAAAAAAAGATTAAGTGACTTGTCCAGGGTCACACAGCTAGTAAGTGCCTGAGATCTGGTACTCTTTCCGCTGTTCCACCTAGATGCCCTCAGTCTGGGGACTCCATTTGAAAACCTTGTTTTTTAACTTTGAAAAAGGGACAGGCAACTGAATAAGATGACACTATGACATGCTCCAACTCTCCATGAAACTATAAGGAGGGAGGAGTGGGGTGACCCTAATCCCATTTCCTCATTGATTACTTGGACCAACAAAGAGCTGAAATGGCATTAATCCTATCTCCTCTTTTGAACCTTGAACCAAGATTATCTTTCTGTTTGCTCTTATTTAAAACCTGTGCAGTCTAGCAAAGGTGTTGCCTTGGTGTATTAATATATTCTCTCTGTCTTCCTGGGTTTGCTTCAATTGATCATGGCTAGGTTTCTTTTGACAGAACCACTGAACTCATTGAGGTTGTTAAGCTTGGCATTTGTGTATGTTGTGTGTGTATGTGTGTGGGAGGGTTCCCCAAAGGGGGTAGATTATTATTTTTTTCCCCATGAAGATCTGCCACACTTATTTACCTCACTGCCTAGGAGCAACCACATGCCCAGGGTTGAGCGGCTGATAACTCCTGACTAAGGATTAAACTTGGTCTGTTTGACCCCAACAGGCAGAAATGGTAGCAGTGGGTAGAAATTTTAGACTTCGTGACAAAGCTTCCCCAGAATTCCATGGGTTGCTTGGGTAATAGTGGTTTTCCTCTTACTGGAAGTCTTCAAGCAAAGTCTGGATAACCACTTGTTGAACATGTTCTAGAAGAAAGTCCCTTCCAATTCCCAGACTTGGGAATTCTATCAAGCCCTCTTGGAATCACATAATCTCCAAATGCTGGAACTAGATGGGATCTTAGAGACATGTAACCCAACCCTTTCCTTGGGATGAAAAAACCAAAGGCTTTCAGTTAGTTCATCACATTTAGGTCTTTGGGGAGGGTGGTATGGGTGGGGCAAGGTATTTTATTCTACTTGCTTGTGTCAGAGTGACTCTAGGGTCTGGTTTTCTGCTTAGCAGTTTTGGGAAACTCAATTTTATCAGTTCACTAGGGAGTTAGAAGTCTCTGAGGATTTAATTCACTCTAGGAAGGCATTCTAGCAGTCATATGAGACTGCTTTTTAAATGAGAATGTTAATCTATTAATTCACAATGTGGGAAATACCTTGCCAGTGACTGACTGGCACACTCCTGTCTGCTGTACCTGTAATGTCTTTGTTAAAACCAGGGAACTGGGAAATGGAATAAGTAATCAGATATATGAGAATAAGAGCAAAAGGTATCTTGGTTTCAAAAAGGAACAAAAGAAGAGAGGGGGAAAAGGAAAGAAAAAAGAAAAGAGAAAAAAATATGGAAAGAAGGAATGAAAAAAGGGAAGGGAGGAAAGAAAGAAGACTGGAAAGAAGGAAAGAAAGGAAGAAAGGATGGAAAGAAGGAATGAAAAAAAGAAGGGAGGAAAGAAAGAAGAATGGAAAGAAGGAAAGAAAGAAAGAAAGGGTGGAAAGAAAGAAGAAAGGAAGGAAAGAAATGGGAAAAATGTAGATACTTAGTGCTCACTAAGTATGCATTAAGCTAAGCTCTGGGAATACAAATATAAGCAGAAGAAAATAGCCCCTTTCCATAGGAATTTACTACTTAATTTGGTGAGACAACATACAAAAAGGGCTGAAAAGCAGGCTGGGGGGAGATGGGTCACATTGTCTTGTCAGCACACTGGTGTTTTAATTATTCTCTGTAGCAAATTAGAAAGCAATTTTTACTACAAAACAGAATTCTTCCCTTCCCCTTTCACATTAATTGATCCACCTTGGCTTCTGGAACCCAAAGGAAAAAAGAAAAGGAAAAGACAATCTTGAGGCTTAATTTTTTTTTTTTTTAATCTAACATACATTATGGAATCTGAGAAATTGTAAAGAGAATTTCGAAACAATCTACTCTAATTCACTTCCCTCCTCCCATGTCCATTTTACAGATAAGGAAACAGCTCTAGAGAAGGGAAGTGACTTGTCACACAACTAGAATTAGCAGCCAACATTTCTAATTGAGTTCAAGCTCTCCAAAGTGTTTCCCTCACAACAAAAGCCTAACTAGCAGAGGACAAATGAGGTGCTCACACAGGAGCACTTTCTCCCTAAGAGGGTGGCTTCCTCCTATGGCAATCACAATAACCTGCCTTTGTTGATAATCCTCTCTTAGTCAAATGCCCTTCCTTCCTAGCTTCCAGGGTAGTCCCTCTAGCAGTTCTATCTCTTTTCTCAAATAATCTCATGTACCCAACTCTCTGTGGTCTCAAGGGATGAACCCATCCCTCTCCTGGCACCCTCCATTTCCACTCAGAATGATTTTGGATCAAGATAAAAATATTCCAAATAACTGACTCTGACAATAGTCATGTGAGTAACATACACATTTACATATGTTTACAAATATACAATACAGAAATGTACAAGTATTCCAATTTCTATTATTATTTAAAGGCAAGAAAGTGAAGATTCAGAAAGGTAGACTATTCTTGGTCACATGTTAAACAACATTGAAACTCATGACCCTTATCTCCACATCCACTGGGTTCCTACTCTGCCATACATATTTCATAGTCATGACCCCATTTGTGAGCCTACTCTTCCAGTCTCTTGAATAGAAGCCAAGAGTATTTAACACCTGACTTCCTCCCCTCCAGACCCATTCAATTACCTTTCTTCTTCTATAACCTGGAGCAGGGATCATTACCTTTCCATTATTCTCTTCTTCTGCAGACATAGATTGTATGTTTCATAGTTGTGGGCAATAGATTTGTTTTTTATTTGATTGTTTGAGGAACAAGAACTAAATCTATCTGAGAGTTTTCTCAAAAGAAATATCTTAAAGGAGATAGCTTAAAAAGATCTCTTAAAAGAGATATCTTAAATGGTAGGTTTAGATTCCTAGAGAAATAATTGCTTAAATGGAAAATGTGTTTCTGGGCAGTCTTATGCTCTGTCTATAGAGTCTACTCTCCTTCCCCTATCTCCCAGATTCCCTATTTTTCTTTTTTAATGAGGCAATTGGGGTTAAGTGACTTGCCCAGGGTCACACAGCAGATTACTTCTTTTGCAGTGAGTGACTGGGTACCTCAAGAGTTCTTGATTCAAGTCTATCAGTCATAATATTGTTCCCATTCATTCCCATTCACACGGGCCTTTGTTTTCCCATCTGTAACATTAGGGGTTAGATCACATGACCTCTAAGGTCTGGATCTAAATCCAGATCCCTGTGAATCTTCATGTTGGTTATAATTATGGTTGATAAGAGTATGTTGCTCACATCAACCCTACAAGATAATTACAACAATCCTTATTTTCATTTTATACATGAGGAAAGTGAGATTCAGAAAAGTTATATCATTTGACAGACCCCTAATTAGTGGCTGCGACATTGAATGCCAGCTGACAAGTTATATTTTGCTTTGATTTATGTGCCATTCCTCCAAGTGAGCCCGTTCGGGGAAGCCAACCCATTACAGTGTCATCTCTCTTTAAACATCAAGTCATGTTCAGTTAAGAGCTGAATTTTGACTGCCTAGAAACACATCTTCCATTTAAGTAATTATTTTTCTGGAATTAACTGCCCCTCCTTCCCCCCACAATGTCATTTCATCCAAACTGTGGTTTCGTGGAACTAAATGGCGGTATTTAGAACAAACCTACTGAGAAGTACTTGGAAAATCGTAAGTGGGGATGGTTTCTTTCTTACTATACTGAATTTGGTGGCCCCTGAGGTCCTATCAAGTTCTGAAATTCTTTGATTGCTGAGTAAGCCTGTATGTTCACATGGGATCATCTTTTTAAGCTTATTCCACAGGCATATATGGATAGAGAATCAATATAACAGAGCCCCATTTATTCCTCTCCTCCCCGTTCCATAGCTGATGAATTCTAAGTTTTGTCTGTTCCAGAAAAATGGGGTCCCAGCCCTGAGTCTGTCTTTTTTTCACTCTCCACTTTATAATTAGCAGACCTGACATGATCAAAGGCAAAGCTATTTGCTGCAGGCTCTGACAAATATACAACTGTGCATCACAAAAATAGTTTGTGTAATTATGAAAAAAGGCATTTATTTACTATGCATTGAAGCCTCAGGCAGAATCAAAAACTTATTTTTAACTGAAAGGATTTCAGAGCCTGGGATTTTCAAGAGTCCTGGTAGTGTTTGTGCCCTTTAAAAAAAAAGATTACATTTGTGTGTATAAGCAAATGTTAGCAAAGCATGTAATATTTTCTCTCATGTTTATCTTTTAATGGAAAGATTAAAATAAAATAGCACTTTAAATTGAACTCGTGCAGCGTGTTTTTACAATTTTTTCCAGCCATATTTCTTGTTTTATCTTTCCTGTCCACATTTGAATTACATTTTTAATTGCAAATTCGGCCCTGTTCCCAAAAGGTACACCTCCCAGAGGACAGGACATTTGGGTGGTGAGCCTGGTGACTAACCTGTCCGAAGATGCCGGCTGACTTAATGTGTGTGAGTGAGATGTGAATATATTCCATGAGACACTCTCTCTTCCCCAGGACATATGTCCTGTTCTTTGTCCCTGTCACACAAGGCTAGCTGTCCTGACAGATGGTGGAATTGGTCGCCCGTGTGTTACAGCTTTGAGGATGTGCTGGAGGGAGGAGCAGGATGGTGACTTACCCTGAAAACCTCGGGAGGAGGATCCCCTAAGGTACTAGTAGAAAAGGTGGAGGGCAAGTTTGGTTTGCTTTTAAATCCCTGTCACCTTCTCCTGTGATGGCTGATTTCCATGTCAACCTTGTCTTCTTCAAGTTAAATTTGGGGATCACAGAATCTCAGGGTTGGAAGGGAGCTCAGAGGGGGGCAACTCACAACTGAAGGAGAGTCCCCTCCTACAGCATATCCAAGGTCATCCATCCTTTGCTGCCTATGGTAACTCAACGTGTTATTGTCAGAAGAGATTGGCTAAATTAATATGAATATATGTATGCGATGTGAATGTAACCCCCCTTTTGGACAACCCCCACCCCCTGCTTTAATTGCCCTTTTTTACTCAGGGCCACAGAGGTAAGGCTGGATTCATACCTAGGTCGTTCAAGGCTCTATATCTAGCTTCCTTTCTGCCATGTTGCATTCCTTTTTAAAAAGGATTAGGACAGATCACCATGAAATATGGATTTCAGAAATTTTTTGAAACAGCAAGATCATCCTAAAACTTGCAGAAAATCATAGAATATTAACGGATGCCATTAATTGAGGTCATGTTGGTTCCATTTTTGACCTTGCCATATTCTTTCTTTTTTAAAATTATAGCTTTTTATTTTCAAAATGTATGCATGGATAATTTTCAACATTCACCCCTGTAAAACCATGTGTTCTAATTTTTTCCCTCCCTTCTCCCCATGCCCTCCCCCAGTCAGCAAATAATCCAATGTATGTTAAACATGTGTAGTTCCTCTATACATATTTCCACAATGATCATGCTGCACAAAAAAACAAAAAAACAAACAGATCAAAAAGGAAAAAAAAATGAGAAAGAAAACAAAATACAAGCAAACAATAACAAAAAGTGAAAATTCTATGTTGTAGTCCACATTTGGTTCCCATAGTGCTCTCTCTGGGTGTGGATGGCTCTATCCATCACAAGACCGTTGGAACTTTGCCATATTCTTCTAATCAAATTGAATGTCTCTAAGGCCTGGGATGCCCATGTCTCATAAAGATCCAATCTGTTGATTATCACTGTCCACATACATGATCTTGATGGAACCAGTCACAAATAGGAATGGCTGATTGCCATCTGGGATCTCAGTAGAGATATAACTTCTATGATTATTTTTTTTTTTAGCACAAAGCATTGGAGCTCTAGCAATTCCTGTCAACAGTGGGTCAGTCTCATGGGCTAGGGACATTTCAGAAAACCCTGCAGAGCCTCCATCGGACCAGGACAGGGAGTAGAAGTGACCAGCTGGAGTTTACATTCCTGTATCCAGAGGGAACTCACAATCTTCATATAACTTCCATGGAGTTGATTTCTCTGCTTCAGCAGAGCTACCTGCCTCCCCTATGATTCTGATAGTTTGGATCCTGGTGAGGGAAGTGATTTCTGGTGACCTCTCTGCCTTCTCTGCAATGGCTGAATTATGCAGTGCTACCTAATGCTCCTACAGTGACTTTAGAAAAGAGAAGAGTGGGTCATAGTCGGGCTGATTCCTTTCTAGTACCTCCCGACATGGAGCCCTGGTCTGAAGTGCCCTGCAACAAAGTGGACTCACCCATGTGAAAAAAAAAAAAAAAGCAATCTAGCCTAGTAGAGACCTAAATTCAAATCTTACCTCTGAAGCTAACCAGCTTGGTAACTGTAGACAAATCTCAAATCTGTGTCAGCCTCAGTTTTCTCATCTGTAAAATTAGGACTTTGTCTTAGATTTCAGGATATTAAGGTCCCTTTCAGTTCTAAGTCTGATCCTATGTTTTGACTATCACAGGACAAGGGGGACTGGATCTAGTATAGACTTAGCCTCAGTTTTCTTATCTGTAAAATTAGGACTTTGTCTTAGATTTCAGGATATTAAGGTTCCTTTCAATTCGAAGTCTGATTCTATGTTTTGACTACACAGGACAGTGTAATGGGCTACGGCTTGAGTTGATGCACTGAGTCCCAAGCACGTGAGGCTAAATAGTAATTGGACCACATTCTATTAATATATATGCTTGGAGAAAGAAGGGCCCCCGCCCACTCTTTGTGCAAGTCCTGATGTGTTGTATAGGAAATGATGTTTTTGGTGGGTGGAGGCAAGGGAATGGAAAGGGAAGTGGAAGGAGAGACTGCTGGCTGGCATCTTGATACAGCTGCTCACATTGCTATTGCGACGGTCCTTCATCTCCAATCCCCCTCTGCTAGCTGGCTTCCTGTTGCAGCTGCTCATATTGCTATCGTAATCCTTTTTCACCTCTTCACTTCAATAAAGATTGAAGGTTTTTCCCTTAACCTGAATTCCGGACTCCGGCTGATTTTAAATACGCAATCATCACAGGACAGGGAGAACTAGTTCTAGTATGGATGTAGTTTGAAGGAGATCTCAAAGCCACCAAACTTGGACCCACAGAATTTGCTGGCTTGGAAGTTTGATTTTGGCAATCCAGAACAGGTGTGTGTGATGCAGCCATAGGTTAACCCAAGGACAAGTGAAAGGGGGGTACCATGGAGCTCATCATCTGACCTTCCCTTAAAGGTCTTAAAGACCCCTAGGGAGAGAGAACCTTCTACTAACTGAAATGGTTTATTCCACTTTGAAGAGGATTCTTCCTACATCAAAGTGAAATGTTCAACTCCCACCTGTTATTGCTAATTGTTTCCTTGGGGCCACAAAGAACATCTGTAATCATTCTGCCATGGGGCAGCCTTTCAAATAGTTGGATGCAGTCATTACACTCCCCTTGGATTTTCTCCTCTCCAGGTCAAACATTCAAAATTCCTTAACCTAATCTTGTACGCCATGATCTCAAGATAGTTCATTCTGGCTGCCTTTTAACAGCCAGCATGCTAATTATAAAGGCTTATTATTCTCTATTAATTGAAGCTTGTTTTTTTTAGACCTTGTATTTAATAAGAACCCAGCCTGGTTCCATTTATGTGTCCTTGAAAGTAAGAAAACAAAAGTTTTTTCTCAAATATTTAAGAATTAAGATTTCTTTCTGGTTTAAACTGGTTTTCTTTCTCAGTCCAAATAAGTAAGGTTTTATATTATCTCCATCAGAGGCCTTTATTGTTCCGGACTCGTCAAGCTATTTCCAAGTATTATTTACAGAGATGGGGAGGAAACAATCTATACCAAATTAAGTCAACGAGCTCTTTAGGCGCCTACCTACTATGTGCCAAGCACTATATCAAGTGATGGAGATCCAAAGCAAGGGGAAAATCACAGTCTGCCCTGAAGGGGCTCATGGATTAACGGGGAGACACCCACGGCCAAATACAAACAAGAGATAAGCAGGATAAATCAGAGATAATCACCTAAGAAAAGGCCTTTAGGGGATCAGGAAGGTGAAGGTGAGCCCTGAAGGAAGCCGGAAAGGAAAACCACAACTACTTTCTACCAGAGACAGAATCCTAGTCCAGCGGTCTGTTAGTCTACTAGCAGTATTTTGCCTAACTTTTTTTTTTTTTTTTTTTACTTTCTGCTTGAATGATTCTTTGACCAAAGTAAAGAAAATCATTGTGGGGAATTAGTACTTAACACTCCCAGTTTCACGTGGGCCTCTGAAAATCTGTACATTCTGACCTGTGATTCCACAGGGGCTTGCTGCCTTTGAGCTGCCGGAAAGCTTCTGAGAAAGTCCCTTTCTTGTGGCCTTTCCATTTAGCTTCAGATAAGTGGTCCAACAGAGACTGGGGAGCACAGTGTACTTAAAGGAACCCAGCAGGGTTACAGGTCACAGGTGGGGCCCGAGGAGGAGGAGGAGGAGGAGGAACGTCAGAGAGCAACATACAGCTAGATGGATTTTCCAGGCCACGGAACAAAATGGAGCCTGTTTTCATTTTTTTAACCTCAAGGTTGAAGCTTGGTTTAAAGAAAGGTCATTCATTCTGGGAAAAAAAAAAATCTCTTCCTCTGCCTTCAATCAGGAAGTTTGATATCTAACTTTTTATCCCTCTCAAATTGGTCAACTAGCTGTTCAATTTGTGTGCAAAATCCCATCTTTTACCTTGTTAATGAAGATGTATACAGCTGGTGACAACTAGATGGTATAGTGGATAGAGCTCGAGCCCTAGAATCAGGAGGGCTTGAGTTCAAATCTGGTTTTAGACACTTAATACTTACTATTAGCTGTGTGACCCTGGGCAGGTCATTTAATCCCTATTGCCTCTCAAAAAAAAAAAAAAAAAAAAAGAATGAAATAGAAAGATGTATACAGTTGGTATAATATATATAGATCTTTGCATTTCAAAGTTTTCCACTAAAATTTCCTAGGCTTTTCACCAAGTTGGAAACAAGTAGAGGTTTCAGCTACACTCAGTCATCAAGTCACAAAGCATTTATTAAATGCCTATTGTGTGCCAGTAAACACTGTGAATGCAAAGAAAGGCAAAATCCTAGTCCCTGTCCACCAGTGGTGATTGAATGCAATAGTTTCCTTCTGGGAAAGCCTGTCCTCATAATATCCAGGTAACTTATACTTGGCTTACAAAGAGTCAGAGAAGACACCCTACCTTCTCTTGGATCCTATCATGGCTCCTATAGTGAGAGGATTTCAGCGCTGGACCCTCAGTGGACCCCATCTCCTAGCCTGTCATTCTGGAGGCTATGATGAAAGCAGGATTGGGAGGGGTATCAGTGATGCATTTCCCAAATGTCTGAAGGTATTCCTGAGTCCTCACTTAACCTCCTTTTTTACTTTTTTTCCTTCTCTAAATAAAGTCAGATTTGTGGATACCGACCACTTCTCCAATTCTTCTCTCATTTTTGCTGTTTTCCTCTGGATCTCATCCAAGCCCCATTTAGCTGTTTTAACTTCAGGGTCTGAAACACAATATGCTACCGAGGACTTGGCTAACGTGGTTTTGGAAAAGCTATGGCTGTGTAATTCCTACATTTAATTTCTTTTTATTCTATGTTGGATTTTTAAAAGCTGATCAAGGAGTTTCAAAAAATTATATATAAATTAAATAATAATTAAAATTTAAATATAAAAATGGAGAGAGAAGATGCTGAGCAGAGGGAAGGAAGGACTTCTCCTCCTGTCTCCCTTCCTACCACTTTGCAGTCTTACAGCTCTGCTCTCTGAGGCAGAGGGTTCTAAGGCAGCATGGGTAAACCTGGAGCAAACCATTTCCAAGGATTACTATACCTAGACACATGATCTGCTAAATTTAAAGGTGGAAGGGACTTTAGAAGCCATCAAATTTAACCCTGTCCTCTTGTAAAGAAGGAAACTAAAGTTGATAGAGGTTAAAGGACATATATAAGGGACATACAGGGTCATATAACTGGCAAGTACCTGAAGTGGAATATGAATTCCTAATTCCAAGTTCAGTGCTCTGAATTCTCTCCCAAGACCCCACGGAGTCTTTCTAAATGTAGCATCACCCCTGTGGGCCTATAGATAAGTCAACAACACCTATGGCAGTACTGGCTATGTGTCAAATACTGTGCTACATGTTAGGGATTTAAACTAAGACAAAAACATGGGCCCCGACCCTGGGGAGGTAATGAGGGCCGTGTCTTCATCAGCTGAGAATGCGAAAGCCTAAGTTGATGAAATTGTTCTCTGCCCAAATGGATTAGCTCAAACCTCTCTCTAAATGCGCTCCCTAATTCCCCAAGTTGTTAAGACCACTTTAATTTTAACTTGTTGGGAAAGTGCCAGCATCTTTCTTTGCTCAGTGGAGAGTTAATGCATTTGAATATACCTTTTACCACTGGGTTCTCTGGAATTGTCTCATACCATATGGCCACTTGGCAGGTCAGAGAATAAAGAACACGGGAGAAGCCGGCGCCGGATGGTTCAGCATGGCGCGCCCTCATCAGAGAAGGAGCTGAGCTCTCTGAGCAAAGCAGAATGGAACTGACTTGGAAGGAACGTGATATGGGCAGTCAGGGAATCCACCCCAAATGTTCACAGGGACTTTTGGGGTCTGACCTGGGCAGAGCATCCTGAGCTAATTGGCCACCATCGGACACACTGGAATTCAATATAACATAGTAAAGGTGTTTTGGACTTCCTTGAGAACAAAGGATGGCAACCCATGAATAAAGATGTAATGAACAGTCTCATTTCTAAAGGCGCATGGCTGACTAATCTATTCTATGATTAGTTTTTGACTTTTTGCTTTAAAAAAAGTTGTATCTTTTGCTCTTAAGATGATGAAAGAACTGCCATCCCCTGTATTTTTCCTATTGGTCATTATGTGGGTATGTTGATATATTTATCACTTCTGATCAGACTTGATTGTTTAAAATCAGCAATTATCAATTGTTTCAGGGGTCCTCAAACTACGTCCCGCGGGCCAGATGCAGCAGCTGAGGACGATTATCCTCCTCACCCAGGACTATGAAGTTTCTTTATTTAAAGGCCCACAAAACAAAGTTTTTGTTTTGTACTATAGTCCAGCCCTCCAACAGTCTGAGGGTCAGTGAACTGGCCCCCTATTTAAAAAGTTTGAGGACCCCTGGAAGAGAAAAGAGATGGACGTTATCTTTCCAGCTCACTTACTTTAGAGATTAGAAGATTGAGGGTCAGAGAAGTTAATTTGTCTGAAGTCACACAGGCTGAGTGTTGGGAGTCCCAGTTGATCCATAGTACCCTGGGCCACACTGCCAGGGATCTTCAGTTTTGGCTTACAGATGAAGAGCTTGGAAGTAAAGGTCTGCACTTGGATCCCATGAGAACCTCCAGGAAGGGGACTGAAGAGAATTGAACAAGGAAGAGGCAAGAACCAGTCATTACACAGACTGGCCATGTAGCTTTCTCTTCTGTCTGTCTGTCTGTCTCTGTTTCCCTCTCCCTCTCTGTTTCTCTGGGTGTCTTTCCATCTGTTTGTCAGTCTCTTGCTCTCTCTTTTATCTTCCTTTCTGTCTCTTTGTCTCTCTCCTTCTCCCTCTCTCTTCCTCTCTAGGTTTCTGTCTCTCCCTCTGTCTCTTTTGTCTTTCTTTCTTTTTGTCTCTTTGTCTTTGTCTTTCTCCTCCCTCTTCCTCTCTAAGTTTCCATCTCTTTCTCTCTGTCCTTTTGTCTCTCTCCTTCTCCCTCTTCCTCTCTAGGTCTCTGTCCCTTTCCCTCTGTCTCTGCCTCTATCTCTCTGTCACTATCTTTCCTTCTGTAAGTCTCTGTCCTCATTCCTGTTTCTCTCTGGGAGATGGTAGAGTCTCAATGCCTTTCTTAATCCCTCTTTCCTAATTACAGAGGCCTCAAACAAAATTACTGCTTGTAGTTTGAACATCTGGGGTATCTTTTCCTGCCTCATTTTCCCTTCCTCTTTCATAAGTGGCCGAGCTATGATGATGAGAGGTGAATTTTTAGGAAGTGGATAATATGGGAATACTTGGCCCCTCAATTGATGCTGGTTACAGTACAGAAGGAAGTACTCTGTACAATTCTTACAGCTTCTTGGAGAAATTTATCACTGATAAGAGGAGGAGCCAAAGATTCCCAGAAGACATTGACCTTGACAGTGATGCCCAAGGAAGAAGAAAAGACAGAGATTTTATTTGGAGAGTTCAAATGCAAAGTAATTTCACTGAACTTAAAATCTTTGGGCAAACACACATTTCTGTAAACAAGAGACCCAATAAAACACAGAGAACAATAACAAATATATCATATATCTGTAGATACACGTATGTGGTGTTCAGTCATTTTCAGTGTCTCCCTCTTGGTAAGGCCATTTGGGGTTTTATTAATAAAGATATTGGAAAGATTTGTCATTTCCTTCTCCAGCTCACTTTACAGATGAGAAAACTAAGACAGACAGGGTTAAGCGACTTGCCTAGGATCACACAGCTAATAACTGTCTAAGGCCAGATTTGAACTTCAAGCCTGGAAGTCAATCCACTGCACACATTTTTGTATATGTACATCCCTAGACTTAGTTCTTTTTTTAAGCTTTTTTTTTTTTTCAAAACACATGCATGGATAATTTTTCAACAAATTGCAAAACCTTTTGTTCCAAATTTTCCCCTCCTTCCTCCCATCCCTTCTCCTAGATGGCAGGTAGTCCAATATATGTTAAAATATATGTTGAATCCAATATATGTAAGCATATTTATATAATTATCTTTTTGCACAAGAAAAATCAGATCAAAAAGGAAAAAAAAATGAGAAAGAAAACACAATGCAAGCAAACAACAACAAAAAGTGAAAATGCTACATTGTGATCCACACTCAGTTCTCAGAGTCCTCTCTCTGGGTGCAGATGGCTCTCTTCATCATAAGATTATTGGAACTGATTTGAATCATCTCATTGTTGGAAAGACCTAGACTTAGTTCTTGAAGGAAAAATGAGCCAAGCCCCCAAAAAGGGGATCCCTCCTCTCTCTGGTGCTCACCTTCGAGAGAAATCTCTAAGAAATATCTTAGATTCTACATGAGGAGGTAACCATCCTCTGTATTTTGGGGAATCTATTTAAGTCTGACACGTGGTAATGTACAAATGTGACGTGGAGATATGACCTTCTACCAAATCTACATCTGTGCTAGATGCAGGATTTGAATTCAGCTTCTTTAACCAGAGAACCAGTGTTATTTCCACTCTCTCATGTGAATTTGAAGTGAATATATTAATTTTAAAAGTCATTTCCCCCTAAAGATTTTAAATACTGATTCATGGGTTGTTCATGAGGATTAGTGACATCGGTTTGAAAGCGAGACGTCCCAAAATTTATTTTACTAATAAATATTCAAGAATGAGCAATCAATGTCATCCAGTTCAGCCTGTTCTGACAATGAGACTCGGGCGACTCCTTTTTATCTCCTTCCTTGCTTCTTAAAGAAGGCTCATTGGTTTTTGTTACCTCAGTCTCCATTTCTCATTAGATCTGGGACTTACATGATTTTGATTGGAAATGACCTTTGTTAACCAGGACAATGGCAATGAGAGATTAAGGAGCTCGTATTAGCATTATGAATTTAGCAGCAATTTAAAATGATGTAGCCTGGGTCGCTAGGGTTTCATGATTGTTTCAGTTATTAAAATGAGATTGGTCGTCATTAGGAAAACAGAAACATTAACCAAAACTCCACTCCTCTCTTCTGTGAAATAAAACTCCAGGCAGGGAAACATTTAAGAAAATCATCTGGGGGGCAGCTAGGTAGCACAATGGATAGAGCACCAACCCTGAAGTCAGGAGACCTGAGTTCAAATCTGATCTCAGACACTTAATCCTTCTTAGTTGGGTGACCCTGGGCAAGTCACTTAACCTCAATTGCCTCAACAAAACAAACAAACAAACAAACGAATGAATGAATGAATGAATGAATGAATGAATGAAATAATAATCTGGATAGTCAACATCTAGTTGCTGTTACTGAACTGTGGGGCATTTTCCAAAGGAAATGTGCCTTCCAACCTCCAGAAGGTAGCTCTTGGAGAGGTTACACAGCTGACTTCCTTTGACTAAAAGCAAATGAATTTGTAGATTGTACAGAAAATCATTTTTCATGTGATTTAAGAGTAAAAAGCAAGAAAGTGAAATTCCATTCAAATCAGCTCAAGCAGGAGGTAAACAGCTGGGATCCTTACAGGCAATAAATGAAGAGCCTGAAGCCGGCTTTAATCCACGTGGCTAAATGCTTCCCCTAAGCGCTGCTCTCCAGACTCCAGAGTGCCCAGAGGGCTCCCAACTCAGAGCTGAAGCAGGCTGAGTTTATTAAGGAAACTCCAAGGAGGTTTGGCAGCTTCCTGTGGCCCTGCTGTGACACCCTAGGGGATCAGGTCTCTTTCAAAGTGAACCAAAGACCTTTATATGGTAGTGCTGGATGGCCGATGGATTGGACAGGAAGGGTTCAAGTCAAGAGATGGGGGGAATGGTTTTTCATGCCTTTTGATAAAATCTGGGGGCTCTGATCCTTGGATGCTTCAGAGACAGACAGGCAGACAGACACACAGATGAATGGAGAAAGAGAGAGAGAGAGAGGAGAAAGAGAGAGAGAGAGAGAGAGAGAGAGAGAGAGAGAGAGAGAGACAGAGATACAAACAGAAAGATAGAGACAGAAACAGAGACAGAGATAAAGAGACACACAGAGACAGAGAGAGACAGAGACAGAGACAGACAGAGAGACACACACAGAGATGACAGAGAGAGACAGAGACAGGGACAGAATGAAAGACACAGAGAGAGACAGAGAGAGAGAGAGAGGAGGGAGGGAGGGAGGGAAGGAGGGAAGGAAGAAGAGGAGAGATAAAGAGAGACAGAGACAGGGACACAGAGAAACAGAGGTAGAGAAAGAGAGATAGAGACAAACAAAGAGGCAGACAGAGACAGCGGGGGAAGAGAGGGCTGGGGAGATTGTTTAAATAAAATGAGTATCAGCAAGTATTGGTGGAAATTGTCTGTAATTATAGCTTTTATTTTCAACCTGGACAACAGACAAAATTAAAGTATTTGAAGTTAATCGTTTAAAAGCATTTTTTTTTCATTTAATTGATGAACATGATGTTTACGGTCCTCCCCCCCTTCCCCCAAAAGCATGAAAATGTACCTATGTGTCTGTATCTTGTCACTTGACTAAATTAAAGATTAGAAATTTGATCCCAGGTTGAAAAATAAGTCAGAGAAAGTCTCCTCTTTCTGCTTTTAGCATAATGATAGTTATTTTACATTCATGGCTTTCCTTAAACATCTTTATCAACATTCAACAACACCAGAAAAAGTCTGCAGTCTGGTACCTGTTTCAAGGTAGTGCTGTTCACTCTAAAACCAGAAGGTGATGAGGTATCCTGGATGGAATACTGGAACTGGAGTCAAAAAGAGCTAGCTCCAGGTATTCCCTCTGATTGGACTCAATGGCTTCTAAAGGTCTTCTCAGTTCTAAATTCAGAGGGGCAAATTTTGATCTTGAAGTGCAGATTTAGAGAATCCACCCTTGAATTATTTGAACTGTGGTAGAGCATTCTGTGCTGGTACTGGTCCAGTTAACCACCATCAGACCCACTGTAATGTCACTCCAACACAGTGATGTCATCTTGGTCCTTTTTAAGAATAAAGCACAATAATCAACCAACCAAATGGATAGACAGTGCAGGGACATACCATTTGGTAGCCTGTTTGACTTGGAGCCATGACATGTCAGTTGAATCCTGAATTCAAATCTTGCCTTAGTCAGCAAACATTTATTAAGTACCAACTGTATGCACTATGTAAAATGCTGGACATACGAGAAAAAAAAGCAAAAGGTCACTAACTACTAATCTAGTGAAGATGACAACATGCAAACAGTTCTATTTCAACTATATAGAAGATAAATGTAATAATCAGCAGAGGGAAGTAACTAGAATTAGGGGGATGGGACAGGCTTCGTGGGGAAGGTAGGATTTTAGCTGGGACTTGAAGGAAGTCGAGGAAGTCAGGAGAGGGATGAGGAGGAGAACATTCCAAGTCTGAGGGACAGTGAGTGAAAATGCCAGGAGTGGAGACTTAGAGACCAGAGTTACTGAGTAGAGACACTCACTAGCTGAGTGAGCCTGGACAAGAGACTCAGCTGGCTTGAGTTTTCTCATCTATCAAAAGGGAAATATTCTAATATTTACTTTATAAGATGGTTGTGAGCATCAAAGTTTTATAAAGCACTTGTAAATGTTTTCTTTTTATTTTATTTTTTGGAACTTGCAAAGGTTAAAGGGCTGTGCAGATGGTACCTATTGGTGTTAAATCTGTGATCAGCCACAACTGGTTTTGTGTCATGGATCCCTTTGACTGGTAAAACTTATGGATTCCTTTGAATTGTTTTTTTTTAAAAGTTCCTAATTAAAGAAAATTAAACATTTCGGTTCTAGTTTAGTGAAAATAAAAATGTGATTTTCTTACACACACATCCTCTCAACTATGTTCAAGGACTCTATGAAACTTGAGCCCTAGTCTGAAGTCTTCTTCTAGTACCTCATTATGATGAGATAAAAAGATGGCTCTAGATTCTTCAAAGTGCTGGCAAGTCCTGCACCCCACTGGATAGCCAGCAACCCGGGGGAGGCCGTTGTCTGAAGAGCATGACTCACTAGAAGGGATTCATCCCCAAGAGGTCAGTGGTCAGGTGATGGATTTTTATAACCACAGTTACTCATGAGGACTGTTTACTGAGTACTATGATGCATACTGATGGATCCCAAAGATAGTCTGTAAATTGAAGCAACACAGGTCATGGGTTATTGTTTTACTGCTTATTGCAATTCATATTTTCCCAGAACACGATCTGTTATGACCTAAACTAATTTATTTTAGGGTCTGAACTATTTTAACCTGTGTAACCAATATTGGATCATGGGTTAAAATCGATGCTCCTCCATTTTTGGTGGCCATTGTTGCCCTTGCTAATTTTTAAATAGTCCAAAAATTAAACAAACAGCAGACAATTGTGTGTAAGGCAGGGAGTTTGCAATCAGAGGGATGGGCTTTGCTTCACTACTGGGGAACCTTAGGAAAGCCACTCATTGTTTCTAGGAGTCAGTTTCCTGAGCTGAAAAGGAAGGGATTTGGACAAAATGATCTCCAAGCTCCTTTTTTTTGTTGTTTTATATCTATGGAATTACTAGGTTTTGAGCTGCTAGTCACCAGCAGGTCTAAAAAGGAATTTAGAAGACAGGCAACTAACATGTGGGATAGCTTATATTCCTTTACTTTCAGTGAAAATTATACATTTCTCAATTAAAATAGTTTCCATTTCTCTGAAGAAAAAACAGAAAGAAGAATCAAATCAGTCACATACATAAGGGTCAACATGTGTATTAGTATAGTCTATAGCTATCTATCTATATGTGTCTATATCTCTATCATCTATCTATCATCTGTCTGTCTGTCTGTCTATCTATCTATCTATCTATAGCTGTAGTAGCTTGAGCATCTCCCAGTGACCATTTCTGCTTAGGAACCTTTGCTGGCCTAAGAGGTCACACATCGGAAATAGCCTCAGCTCCTGAAGCTCTCCTTCTGATGGCCGATTCATCCCAGAAGTTCAATTAGAAGGAAATCATCCATGTTTCCATTCCTCTCCAGCCTCACTCTTTCCTATTCTTCTGGACTTTCTCTATGATTCCCCTAGTTGAGGACATCCCTTGATTTCTAGTTTCTTTTTTGTGTATTGTCTATTTTAATAAATTTAAGCTCCTTTAGGGCATAGGTTGCCTTTTTTCTGCTTATTTATATTCCTAGCACTTGGCACAGTTCCTGGGCCTGTGATAAGCTTATTAAAGACTTGCTAACTTAATTTAACTTGACCATGAATATAATCCTTAAGAAAGAAGGAAGGGTAGAGAAGAGAGAGAGAGAGAAAAAAAAACATGCCTAGTATATGCCAAGTATTTTACCAACATCTCATTTGATCTTCACAATAAATCTGGGAAGTAAGTATGTTATTTTATTCTTCATTTTACAGTTGAGGAAACTGAGGCAAAAAGAAATGAAGTTATTTGCCTTAGATCACATAGTTGGTAAGTATCTGAGATTAGATTAAACTCAGATCTTCCTGACTCCAGATCCAGCATTTCATCCTCAGTGATATCTAATTGACTTGGTGAAACAAGTAGAGGGATCAGGATTGTGGGAGGGAACATTATTTCCTTTTCTCCAATAAGATCAAAGGAGGAGAAGGGAAGGGCAGATACAAAAAAAAAATAAGGGACAAGGTGACTTGAGAGAATGTACTATGTATGAATTAAGCCTAAATGAAATAGAAGTAGGAGACACAATTGCCTACTTAGGATAGAGGTGGGCATTTGGGGAAGGGATAAAACATATGGAAGAGACATTTATGCCTTTTCAAAAAGGAGTCATTCAGAGAATAGAAGGATTGCCAGCCATTAATAAGAAACCACATTGAGTTAGAAAGTAAATTTCTATATGAAAATAATTAATACAATTTTGCATCTTTCTGGAGCAAGGTCAGATAATTCAAGCCCATTCTTGAACAGACACAAGAAGTAACTAATAGAGCTGCCCAAAGTTGATGATGAGACTGGTCAAAAGAAAAAAAAAATCAAGGAATTTGCAAGGTATTGGAGTGGACTTTTTGTGTAGTAGCTTTGTCTCCTTCACACATGTAGTCACCAGAATATATAATCCAAGTTCAAGGTTCTTTGAGGATCTACTTCCACTTTTTTCTTCAAGCCAATGAGAAGACATGATTGATTCAAAGCAAAGTCTCTAAATAGCATGACAATAGGATTTATAGCAGAACATCCTCTCACAGTCCCAAGAAAGAGTCTTCCCACATACCCCAGTAGGGAGAGTGAACAAATGTATGGATCGCAGTGGGGTCTAAAGGTTGGAGGAAAGGAAAATATGTATTTAGGAACAACTTTTCATGCTTTAAGACACCTGCTCTGGATGTTCTCTATGATTTCTGAGAGCTGTTCCTGGCTGTGAGAGGTATTGTCTGGATAGAACCCTTTTCTTCCTTGAAGGATGCAGCTTAAATATGATCTTTTCATGTAGTTTTTAACTTTTTCATTTTCTTTCCTCATCTCCCAACTTATAGAATGTTTTGGGGAAGAACAAAGCTTTCTGTTGTAGTTGCCCTTCAGATTTAGGGATGAAACTTTCATATTCCCATTATTCCTCTGATTTAGTTGCACATGAATTTGAATTACATTAGGTAGGCTAAGGAGTTACAGTCAGTGTTCTGTACTTAGGCTAAATTTCTGTTATATCTGTTAACAGAAAGAACTAAGTGTTTTGATGCTGTGTAATTTTGTCCAGGGAAAACTTCAAAATTTTCATTAGACCATGGGAATGGGTGAACTTGGGGATCAGGCTAAGGAGGGAGGCAACCGAAAGGAGAAGTGGGTAGATGGATTAAGTAAATGGGGAAAGAAGAATCAAGGAAGAATAAAGAACATATTGAATAGGAGTGAGGAAGTGGGAGCTGTGAAGGAAATGAGTTTGTGGTGAGAGGAGAAAATTCAGAGACAGATGAGGGAAACTGAGGAAAGTCTGTGATACTATTGTGGATGTATAGCTCTGAGGGGAGATGAAGGTCATTGGAGTTGGGTAGGTTGAAGATCTGAGATCAGAGTGTTAGAAAGGATATTTATACAGATAATGAAGTGGCCAAAGGGGAGGGCAAAGAGAAGTGATTATGAGTCAAGGAGTCCAGGGTAATGGAGGTGGTAAAAGGATATGATGAAGGTTGATAGTTCCTTACAATGAGAATGATACAACTGGATGATGGAGCTGGAGGCAAGGGCATTACAGTGTGATATTCTTAAATACAGAATCAGGTTATTTTTGAACAGAAAAGTCTGGAACTAAGTGAGCACTGACAGGTTTCTCTTTCATGTGGTCTTGGGTTTTAAACATCAGCTAGGAAATGTTGCAAAGAAAGTCAGCCATCACTATGTCTGGGTATGTGCCCAAACTGTATATTCTTAGAGAACTGACAATTGCCCAAAGCTGCTTGAAAATAGAATCTATCGATCTCCTTTCCTATGGAATACTCCTCAAGAAGGAAAGATTTAAAATGGAAAAGAAGATTTTCAGGAATGAATAAAAGATGGGGGAAAATAGACGTTGCCCACTATAAAATAAAAGGAGAAATTTGCATTATAGAAGTTAAGCAAAGAATGGATTAGAAAAAGAAAACTTGCCAGCTGAGGACTCAAAATGAACATTTAAAAACTTTAAAAAAATTTAATTGTTCAGTTATATTTTATACCTGAGTGATATGTCTCCTTTTGTTTCCCAAATGACAATTAATTTGGGAAACCCTCCTCTTCATTGAATTTTAAGGTTAGATTTCAACTCACTGTTTGAGATTAAAAACCAAAACCAAAGCAAAAAAAAATTCCTTATTCACAAACTATTGTATGAGGAATCCAGGACCCCCAATTTCTGTCTCTTTAATTTTTGAACAGGAATATGTCATTTAATCTCTCTTTTTCTCACATTTAAAAAAAAATAATACATGACATGGAAGATTCTAGTCACATATATATAGATAGGATAGCATAGAGACAGAGAGCATACTAACTGCATGATTTCTCTGTTTTCTAGGCAACTTCTAATTATAGCTGAATTGTAGATTTACACTGTAGCAGGAATTTCTATGCCAGAAATTCCTTACCCAGAAGAAATTATAGGTCCTTAACCCTACACATGTGCTCTCTCTCTCTCTCGTTCTCTCTCTCTCTCTCTTCTCTCTCTCTCTCTAGCTCTCACTCTGTCTCTCTCTGTCTCTGTCTTGGTCTCTATGTCTCTCTCTCTTTCTTCTCTTTCTCTTTCTCTCTCTCTCTCTGTCTGTCTATCTCTGTTTCTCTCTTTCTCTCCCCTTCTTCCTTTATCTGTCTCTGTCTCTGTCTTTTGCTAGAAGAGTTTTTAGAGTCCCTATATTTCAACCCCCTCATTTTACTAAGGACCCTGTAGCCTGAGATTTTTAATGATCTGCCCAGGGTCACACAAATATTGAGAAATTTCTCTAGCAAAGTCACTATATTCTTATTACAGCTGAGCAGTAACAAAGACACTAGAGCAAGGGAGTTACCCATAATGGAGCCTGCACAGATATTCCCAGCCTGGCTTCAGACTCCAAAAGTCCTTATGGCTGTGCTCAGGACCTTGGACTGTGGGATAAGGACTTCCCTAACTGACTGCTGCTCTGCAACTCAGCAGATCCATAAAAAAGCAGCTAGGGATACATAGAGCGCTGAACTTGGAATCAAACTGACTCATCTTCATGAGTTCAAATCCAACCTCAGATCCTTTCTAGCTGTGTGATCCTGGGCAAGCCACTTACCTCAATTTGCCTCAGTTTTCTCATCTGTAAAATGAACTGAAGAAGGAAATGGCAAACTGCTCCAGTATTTTTGTCAAGGAAACTCTAAATGATGTCAGGAAGAGTGAGATGCAACTGAAATGACTGAATAACAACAAAAGTTATATTTAAGAAAGGAACCCTTCATCCCATCTTCCTCTTTTCTTCCTGATATCAAGACAAATGGGGCTGATTGAAGAATCTGCAGAGGCATGGGGCAGGGAAGTGGAAAGGAGCCAGTCACATTTTGCCACTTGGCTACAGGGACCATGGACTCACGACTGACTCTCTCATCATGTTTGTTTTTCCTAATCTTTGGTGAATTATAAGTGTGCTGAGATAATAGAATCCAGGTGGTCTGGGGAGTTCTGAATGATCTGAAGATCCTGGTAGGCAGTGGCCGCAGTATCTCTGGAGTGGAATTGGCAGATGGTCAGGAAAATATCAGTCTCAGGAATGGACATTTGTACCAAGGACAACAGAATGCACAGACAGGCAGCAATGGGACCTATTGGTACAGAGAGAAATACTGGCTGTGAACATAAACCACGAATTGATTCTTAGAGCCTTGATGAATAAATCAATCAGCAGAGAGCTAAACCTAAGGGTAATTGCATGAAAACTGTGCAGGGAGAAATGATTTCCTGCAGTCCTTGGAAGTGGGAAGTACCTATTTGCCATATATGTTCTTTAGTAGGTGCTTTATGGCCATTATCGTTTAAGTTTGATCTTCTACCATTATTGTTTAAGTTTGATCCTCCTCTTCCCTTGGAAGCTGGTAGTATGGACACTGGGAAGTGTTTTGTACCAACAATCCTTTTTTTAAAATGATAACTTTTAGCATCAAAATAGATGCAACGATAGTTTTCAATATTCACTCTTGCAAAACTTTGTGTTCCAAATTTTTCTCCCTCTTTCCCCTACCCTTTTCTTAGAGGGCAAGCAAGCCAATATATGTTAAACATCATACTAACCATTCTTAGCGTACTATCTTATTAAATGCTTTTGTTGAAAACTAATTAAGTCTATGACTTGATTACTAGTGGTGTACACACTGGTAGGGGCTCAGTAACTACACTGTTAAGAGAAGCCACCTAAAGGGGTATTTTTACAAATTCTGGAGTACTTACCTCTTTCTTTTTACCTGATCCCTAAGTAAAAGGTGTTTGGGAAAATAGTCCCAAAGGGAATGATGCAATAGGTTTAGAGCTAAAAGAGATGTCACATGCCAGATAGTCTTAGTGGCGTTATTTTAGAGACGAGAACGCAGAAATCTAGCGATTTTAGATTTGTTCACAGTCACTCAGGTAGTAAATGTTTTCTTAAGCTAAATAAGAACATCCTCAGGAGCCTCTGAGCAGGAAAAAAAGATTAATGGAAGTTTGAGAATCAGCAAGACAGGAGCTGGAGGAGGGAAGACCAGAAGTCAATTAATAGGAAATGTTGCCGTTCAGTTGTTTTAATCGTGTCTGATTTTTTGTAACCCCATTGGAGATTTTCTTGGCAAAGACACAGGAAGGGTTTGCCATGTCTTCTCCAGCTCATTTGACACATTAGGAAACTGAGGTGAATAGGGTTCATGGCTTTCCCAAAGTCAGGCTACTAGTTGGAGGCCAGATTTGAATTCAAGAAGATGAGTTTTCCTGACTGCAAACTCTATTCTAGGAAAAGAATGACTAATTGGAATAGTCAACTATGGGGATCAGACTGAATGGGGAGTCATATGAAGCAAGAATATGATTAATGGATTGAGAGGAGAGAGGTAGGGATCGAGGGAGGGGTGAAGGGAAGAAAAGAGCATGGATATAGATGCATGAGTGTGTGTTGCATTTGTTTTCTCATAAATAGTTTTTGTTTCCAGAGATCATTTGTAAATCAGCTTTTCAGAAGGTGGAACAGAATGTCTTTTCCCAGGAAGACAATGACACATGTGGGCGGTCAGTTCCCAGGCCAGCCCACAAAAGCCTGTCTGTAATTCATCACCCACACCAATGTACATCACAATCGGGCTCCTCTATGACTTGGTCTTTGAGAGTTTCTGTGGGCATAGTTCCTTCCCCAGTCTCTGACCTGGTGAGAAGCCTTTAACTTTAACTGGGCAGGAGCAATAGGTATCCAGCTCCTCACTTGAGTGACATCTGAAGCCTTTTCCTAGCTTTTATGGGATGTCTTAGAAAATGCATTCCACTGGCATCTCGTTGAGCTTCCAAGCTAGGATGGACCATCGCAGGAGGACTTGGGTACGATGTCTCATAGGAGCACAGTCAATTTATTTAACTGAACCTTTGTGAAGAATGAATGAGGTAACATGGGCAGCACTTTGTACACCATAAAGTGCTATTTAAATGCTGGCTGTATTACAAAAGTATTATGTATGAGACAGGATGAAATGGGAAAGAGATTCCCAGGAGTCAGAAAGACCTGGATACCACTGACACGAACTAGACATCTTGTCTGGTCTTAGTCAGTGCTTAACCCCAAATTATCCTAAGGATCTTTTACTGAGCAAGATTTTGCTAAGCAAAAATAAAGAATGGTATACTACCTTTAAATTTTGGTTTTGAAAACATTTTCCCCAATTGCACATAAACACAAATTTTAGATTGAATTAAAAAAAATTAGTTCCAATTTTTCTCCTTCCCTCCCTTCCCTCCTCTTTCCCTAAAATGATAAGCAATTTGATATAGATAATATTTTTGCAATCATGTAAAATTTATTTCCATATTAGTCATTTTGTGAAAGAAGAAACAGACAAGTAAAGTGAAAAAACGGTAGTGTGCAGAGTCCATCAGTTCTTTCTTTGGAAGCAGATAACATGTTTCTTCATGAATCCTTTGGGATTATCATGGGTCATTGTATTTCTGAGAAGAGTTAAGTCATTCACATCTACTACCTTTCTTCTGGAAGCTCAGATTTTATTAGGAATTTCTGTGTCTTGAGTCTCTTAGTCATGCTAGGGAAAAAATGGACCCCTCCTTAAAATAATTCTTTTAAATCCAATTCCAGCAAAATAATTATCAAATTCATCATAATCCTGACTTAGAAGTAATATCAAATGGACACAGAAAGATATAATAGCAGAAGGAGCAAAGAAAGAATCAGATCAAATACCCTAGGAAGATAGGAAATGCTATGATGATGAGAGTCATGAAAGTCCCAAATTTGCAAATTGAGGATTGCCCTTATAAATACATAGAGATTGGTAATAAGTATGGTTGTGGTCAACAGTAGGTTTTTAGCAGGTCAAAAATAAAGTTTGACAGCCTTTTTGGTAGTGGCAAGGAATTGGAAATGGAGTGAATGCCCATCGGTTGGAGAATGGCTGAATAAATTATGGTATAAGAATGTTATGGAATATTATTGTTCTCTAAGAAACGACCAGCAGGATGATTTCAGAGAGTCTTGGAGAGACTTACATGAACTGATGCTGAGTGAAATGAGCAGAACCAGGAGATCATTGTACATGTGAACAAGATTATATTACAATCAATTCTGATGGACAGGGTTCTTTTCTACAATGAAGTCATTAAAGACAATTCCAATAGACTTGTGATGAAGAGAGCCATGTACCTCTATAAAGAGGACTGTGGGAGAGTGAATGTGGATCACAATGTAATATTTTCACCTTTTTGGTTATTGTTTGCTTGCTTGCTTTTTCCCTTTTTCATTTTTTCCCCTTTTTGATCTGATTTCTCTTGTGCAGCATGATAAATGTGGAAATATGTATAGAAGAATTGCATTTTTAACATATATTGGATTATTTGTTCTCTAGGGGAAGGGAATTAGAAAAATCTGGAACACAAGGTTTTGCAAGTGTGAATGTTGAAAATGGAAAAAAAAGTATTTAAAAGATCAAGTTTAATTGCTTAACTTCTGGCAAATGATGTTTATTTACATTTTCATCCTAAGAAAGTCCCTTTTCTAGTTTTCAGGAATTCAGATTATATTAGATTCTTTATATTAAGTGCACCATCATGAAGCAGGGGCAGAGAATTGCCTTGGAGTCAGAAGAGACCCAACTTCAAGTCCTGTCTGGGATACATGTTGTCTGAGTAATCCTAAGGGAGTCATTTCAATTCTTAAGATTATAAACAACTTTCTAAGACTCCAAGTTTCCGAGAAGGTGCTGACCTGCTTTTGTACAGTAAATTTCCTCATCCAGGAGTTCCCTTTATCACTTAAATCCCAGGCACATTTCCTATCTCTTTATTTTAACTCAAATTTCAGATAAGGAAGGGGTGGAGCTAGGATAGAAAGTTCTTACAGTCCACCTTCAGATAATATATCCATTTCTTCCATGAGTATTTCTTAAGGACTTGCCATCTGGTAAGCACTGTGCCAGACTCTACTAAGATGTAGAGACAGAAATGAAATCATTCTTGCTCTCATAAAGCTTACATTCTATTGACAGTTATGGTGAGGTTGTTGTTATTGTTGTTTTTCCCCCACCCCAAATTACTCTCTGATAGAAATTAACATATCTTTTCATTATTTAACTTCTATATTTTTGCCATTTCTTCCTGTCTTTGCCCCACAGACTCTCCCTTCTTCCCACCCAGTTCTTCATAGAGCAAAGAGACTTGTTTGCATTTTTCAATTATTTTTTCAAGTTTCCAAAAACTCCTGCAAAGATATCGATTGGAATAAGCAAGAGATGCTGCCATGGAATAAACATTTTCGAGCACCCACTGAGTTAAATCTCAGCATCCTCTGGGGTGGTGACCCCCAGCCTGGAAATCAATACGCTAAATGATAATAGGCAAAAGCTTATCAATTTTTGTGGCAGGGGTTCCCCTCTCCCATCCGCCTTACTGCTTGAAATATTGTCATAAAAATGCGGAGAGGTCAATTTGTAGAGAGAACACTGGGAAAGTTTGAAACAAAATTTTTGATCTATTGATTTTTATTTCTGAACCTTTATTCTTCCCAATTCAAAATAAATCAATTTATTTTCTATAGAGTGACCACAAGACTAAACTTGTTTATTTATTTTTATGTCAATTCTGGGATTAGAGGTTTTTTTTTTTTTTTTTTTTTGGTTGTTATGGTCTCCTCCACAGCTGCTGTCCCAACATCAGAGAATTTCTAATCCTCCATCCCCCTTTCCTGACTAGTGACTCCCTAATCTAAGCTGCTCTTTGTTTAGGAATCCAAACTGTGCTTACTTTATTTTGGGCTGAGCTCAGTGTCCCATCTTCCCCCCTTTCTTGTCCCTACAAGGTCATTTTTTCCTCTTCTCCTTTTCTTTCCTTTTATTAGTTCTTATTATTCATTGGAACGTAAGCTTCTTGAGGTCAGGGACTGACTGGTTTGCCTATTATCTCTACTATCAAAGACAGAGAACTGGTACATAGCAAACACTTAATAAATGCACCATCTCTTCCATAGTTTCTCTTTTCTTTTATCTCATAAGATTGTCTTGAAAAGAAAATTCCATTCTTGAGCTATAGCTATAGCTGGGAAGACTCAGGTGAAAAAAAAATTCCATTTTGACTTAATAATTATCAGAAAGTCATTGGGTCAGTATGAGTTTTCAACATCACATGAAGAGTTACAATTCCTAGAACTAGCCTTAGGAATTACTGAAGGGAATAAAAATTCTGTTTATAAGGTTATGGTCCAATGGAATTGAGGAATTATCTCTGTAGAGGTTGAAGTCTCCCATTCCCTATGTAGTCCATTGACTATGGAGCTAACCAAACCATCCATATAATTCAGTTTATTGAGTATCAAATGCATATACTATCCAGTAAGCCAAAAGAAATCAATTTTTTCAGTTTGGATATCATATTTGGGGTTTTCAGATGATCTCATCATTTTTAAAACAACAAAAAAATGTCCCTCAAAGTTTCCAGGGCACACAAAAGAAAGCATCCCTTTCCAAAGAAAACAGCCTAAAAGTTATAGAACCCAAAGAGGTGACCACTTAGGGCAGAGTCCTGAATACATGAGTAGAACCAGATGGAGAAAAAAATAATTTCTCTCCCTCCCCCCTTCCTTCCCTCCTCTTTTTTCTCTTTCTCTCTTCTCTCTCTCTCTCTCTCTCTCTCTCTCTCTCTTCTCTCTCTCTCTCTCTCTCTCTCTCTCTTCTGTCAGTAGGTTTTTGTCTCTCTCTATCCTCTCTCTTTTTCTTCCTTCCTCTCCCTCCTTCCTCCCTCTCTCTCTCTCTCTCTCTCTCTCTCTGTCTGTCTCTGTCTGTCTGTTTCTGTCATTCTTTCTCTTCCATCTCTTTCTCTCTCTTCCCCCTTTTCTTTCTATCTCTATGTCTTTATCTTCTTTCTTCTTTCTCTCTCTCTTTTTCTCTCTGTCATTTTTCTTTCCCATCTCTTTCTCTCTTTCCCTTTCTCTTTCTATCTCTATATCTTTATCCTCTCTCTTTGTACTTTGTCTCTCTCTCTTTCTGCCTCTTTTCCCTCTCTGTCTTTCTTTTATTCTTTCTCTCCCATCTTTCTCTTTCTTTCCCCCTTTTTCTTCCTATGTCTTTATCCTCGCTCTTCTTTTTGTTTCTCTTTCTCTCTGTCTTTGTCTTTGTCTCTCTGTATATCTGTCTCTCTCTCTGTTATTCTTTCTCTCCCATCTCTTTCTTTCTCTTTCCCCCTTTCTCTTTCTATCTCTTGTCTTTATTCTCTCTCTCCTTTTTGTTTCTCTCTCTCTCTGTTATTCTTTCTCTCCCATCTTTTTCTCTCTCTTTCCTCCTTCCTCTTTCTATCACTATGTCTTTATCCTATGTCTGTCTGTCTGTCTCTTTCTCTCTCTCTCTCCTCCTTTTTTGTTTTTCTCTATGTATCTCTGTCACTCTGTCTGTCTCTGTCATTCTTTCTCTCCCCCTCCCTTTTCTTTTTATCTCTATGTCTTTATCCTGTCTCTCTCTTTTCTGTCTCTCTCTTTCTTCCAACCACAGCTTATTATTTCATGGCACTTGAAAATAAACAAAGTCTAAACAAAACTCTGCTGCTCTAACATGGAGAAGGGAACTGCTGGCATGGCCCATGGAAATGTGGTGACTAAGATTTGTGCGGCTGGAAGGGAAGCGAAACTTAGTTTCCAGAAATATGGGATGCCAAATGAGGCCATTTTGATTCAGTTCTAGGAAACAGGACACAAACACAGTAATTGCGCAGTGTGTACCACAACATTTCTCTCCTTGAGTAATAGGCAAATGTCCCCGAGGTTAAATAAACACAAAGGATTAAAAAATAAAACAAAACACAAAGGTGAGAATGATGTTAATTCTACATTGGAATAAATTCGCTGAGAACTATTGTGGAATGGAAGAAAAAACACTGTAGTCCTAAAGGCTGCAAGTGAGAGTGGGGGTGATCCTGATTAAGCCATTTAATAGTTGTATGATTCCAGGAAAGTCTTTTTACACCTCTAAGCCTTAGTTTCCACAACTGTAAAATGGAGAGAATAAGACTTAAGGGTGACATGATAGTGCTGTGGCTAGATCGCCGTTTTGAATGTGAATGTTTTGTCTAGGGCATCTAGCATTTGTGACCCTTTACTTCTAAGCAACTTATTAGTAAAATGACCATAACATAAGTGTCAACATTTCAGAGTTGTTGTGAAGATCAAATGAGATGAAACAGAGAATTTCATAAATCCTAGAGCCCTATTTATCTATGAACCATTATTATTAGGAATTATTTGACACTAGTGATTGCGATGGGAAAAGTACCATGTTAAGTGACGCAGAAATGTTAGTTATTATTGTAGCTGCTAAAAATGAACATAACTTTGTTACCCAAAATGGAATCTCTATCATTGTCCTCTGCCTACAAACAAGATTTTTTGAACCATCTAGTTTCTTGAAACATAACTTGACCATTTATAAATGAGTCATATCCATCAACCTTGTTAGCCCTCGTATAGACCAGTGATTTCAAGAATACAATAACAAGTATCTTTATAAAGCAAATAAATCAGTCGATGAGTATATTACAGAATGATTCCATTAAATTTGCCAGTATCTTTGTATTCCTCACATATATATTTCTACCTGGCTTTCCAGAGAATAAACTACTTGATGAAGAGAGTTGTAGGGAAGATAACTTCATTTCATTATAGTTCAATGTAATCCAATACAAGTTTATTAAATGCTTACAATGGGGCAATCCTGGTGTTAGGTAATGAAGACAGAGAAGCAAAAACTTGGAAAAAACACTTGCCATTTTTTAGAGTGAGTGATGATAACTAATTGGAGAAATGGAGATAAGGTGGAGGGGAAACAATCCCTTGTTATTGGTGGAATAAGATTTCATGTCCTAGAATCAATTTTAGGTACCCTTTCTGGACCACATCGGTTGCTTAAAGTTAAGGCACCCATGTTGAGATTATTCTCTTTTAACCTTACTTGGTTATTGAGAAAGAACAGTTTAAGCTTTTCAAGAATGTGGCTAGTAAAATCCAAAGCCAACAGGAAATCAGGATGATGACTCCAAATAAAGGTACTGAGATTGCACAATTATATAAAAAGAATGCTTGTGAAAGTGTGAGCCAAAGTCTCAAAGTTCTTTACTATAAAACCATCAGGTACACTGACTAAAAATAGACTTAAAAATTCTGTTTATGTTAATCTTAAAATTAAGTCAGGATGGTCATGACATTGTTGGTTTATCACATTTACTGCATCTCCAGACTATGTGTCTTTGCCCTTGCTGTGCCTTACACTTAGAATGCATGGCCCCTTCCCCTCTGCCTCCTAGAATCAAAGAGGTCCAGCTGCTGTGGGAATCCATGATGGAGCCACTTAGTTAGTGATAACCAAGTTCCAGAGATTGTATTATTTATTTACTTTGCTGAGGCAATTGAGATTAAGTGATTTGCCTAGGGTCACACAGCTAGGAAGTGTTTGAGATTAGATTTGAACTCAGATCTTCCTGACTTCAGGGCCGGTGCTCTATCATCTAGCTACTCCTATTAAAAAAAAAAAAAAAGCTTTTTATTTTCAAAACACATGCATAGTTTTCAACATTCACTCTTGCAAAACCTTGTGTTCCCAATTTTTTCCCTCTCCCCCTCCCCGTCCCCATCCCCTCTCTTAGACAGCAAATGATCTGGTATATGTTAATCATGTGCAATTGTTCTACACATATTTCCACAATCATCATGCTGCACATAAAAAATCAGATCAAAAAGAGAAAAAAATGAGAAAGAAATCAAAATGCAAGCAAATAACAAGAACAAAAGTAAAAATGCTATATTATGATCCACACTCAATTTCCACAATCCTCTCTCTGGATGTAGATGGCTCTCTTCATCACAAATCCAGTGGAAGTGGCCCGAATCACCTCACTGTTGAAAAAAGCCAAATCCATCAGAATTGATCATCGTATAATCTTGTTACTGTGCATACTGTTCTCCTGGTTCTACTCACTTAGCACTTAATATACAGATACCTGCTGCAATAGCCTGGCTCCTCCACAATCTCCAGTAGGATGTAAGCACCTGGAAGGCAAAGAACATTTTCCATTGTCCATTGTTATTGTTAGGTCATGTCCAACTCTTCATGACCCCCTTGAAAGTTTTCTTGGCAAAGATCCTGGAAGAGTTTGCTATTTCTCTCTCCAGCTCATTTTGTAGGTGAGAAAACTGAGGCAAACAGGCTTTTGTGTGTCATCCACATAGCTAATAAGTGTCTGAGGTCAGATTGGAACTGGGAAACGGTGTCACCTTTCATGCATTTGTACAGTCCTCCTGCCCACCTCCTCACTGTCTCACTTTCCACTTCCCTTTCAACCTCAATTTGCTTTTCTTCATATTCCCCTAGTACCTTACCTACACAGTAGGTACTTGATCCATATTTATTGACTGACTATTTTGCTTCATAGCTTAGCTCAAGAGATTCTTGTTATAAAAGCTCTTCTTATTGCCCCTGAAGTATTTTGTACTTATTTATTGATTGATTTATCCATTTATTTTTGTATTCAAATAAATGTGTAAGTTTTATCCCTCTAATTAGAATGTAAGCCCTTTGAGGTCAAATGCTGTTTCATTTTTGTCTTTAGATCCCTGGTATGTGGTACAATGCTTTTCAGATAGTGGGTGTTTACAAACACATTTTTATTCTTTCTTTCATTCATTCAAAAATAAATAAATACATTTCTATTAAATTTATTTGAATTATGCTTTGTGTACAATTTTCAGTTGAGTTCAGAAGAATATTAGAAATGGCTCAGATCCTTAAAAGCACAGCTCAGGTGTGATCTTATGCTTGAGACCTTACCTGATCCCTAACCCCTCCCCAGTACTATCACTGTATACCTCTTCTCTTTTTTTCATCTCTCCCTTTCTCTCTCTCTCTCCTCTTATTTCCTTCCTTCCTTACCTTCTTTCTTTCCTTCTTTTCTTCTTTCTCTTTCTTTCTTTTCTATCTTTCTTTCTTCCTTCCTTCCTTCTTCCTTCCCTCCCTCTCTCCTTTCCTCCCTCATTTCTTTCCTTCTTTTCTTCTCTCTCCCTCTCTCTCTGTCTGTCTCTCTCTCTGTTTCTCTCTCTCTCTTTTCTCTTTCTGTCTCATTTTGTAATACCATTAATATTCTTCTCTGTAACTATAGCATTCCCTGACTCAGCAGAGTATAAACTTCTTGAGGGCAGATACTGCTTTACTTTGTCTTTCTATCCTCTGTGCCTAGTCCAAATAGTAGGCATTTCACATGTATTTGGTTAATTGAATTAAACATATCGGTTATTTTGCACTCTCACTGATTGATCAGCCTGCACACACACACACACACACACACACACACACACACACACACACACACACACTCTCTCTCTCTCTCTCTCTCTCTCACTCTTTTAAAAAAATGTGTTTTTTTTCTTTCCTTTCCTCTAGTCAGACATCTAAGTGACAGCATCTTGTTGCTTCTTCCCTGTACCTCTTTCTCCAGGACATTTCGGGGTCTGCTCCAGCCCACCAAGCACCCTTGCCCTAAGTCTGAATTATTTCAGTGATTTCCCTTCTTTTTCACAAGAGCATCTTCCAACCTCTTTATCATCTTTGTGGCTCTCCCCTAATCACTCCTAGCTTCTGTATCTTCCTTTTAAAATCTGAAACCCAGAAGAGAACCCAACCTTCTTGGAAGGGGATAATGTAACTAGCATTGATTATTCTGGGAAGATTCCAACCTCATTATGTAGTCTCCTGTGCCCATTAAAATATATAATCCCACCCCCTTATTAGTTTCTGTTCAGATGGTTTTGGGAAGGGTGAGACATAACTCACCCCTCACAGTGGTGGGAGATTTGAAAGTGCAACAACTCCTCGAGAGTGAGTTGATTCCCCCTGAGCCCCGCCAGGACAAGCCCTTAAGCTCTATTCCATTATGACTGTCACACGGAATAAGCATAAAGCACTGGAAAATGGATTCTTTGGGGGTGGCCATATGGTAAATGGTGAATGTCTGGCAGCAAATTGGGTAATAGATCCTTATACTTTTTTTCCTTTCTGTTCATGGCTCACTTAATTTAACTCAATTTAATTCAACAAATATTTATTAAGCACATAATATGGGCAAGACAATGTAGTGCGCTACGGGGATACCAAAATCGAAATAAAACAGGCAGTTAACGAACATTATTAAATGCTTACTTTGTGACAGGCTCTGTTGATATAAAGAAAGGCAATACCACTTCCACCCCCACCTCCCACCTCCCAAGTATTTACATTTTAATAAGAAATATGGCAGGGAGGGACTCAGTGGGTTGCCTTGGATTGACTCCCAAGATCAGTAAAGTAGTTCTACATCCCCAGAGATTCAATATGAGTGTGAATTCAATCACTGGAAGGTATTAGGGTTTATTTTATCTTGGCTCCAGCCTGATGCTTCATTGTTGGAAAGAAACTCCCGTCCCTGATACAGATCAGCTTTTCACCTGTAACTTAAAGTCTTAGAACATTTCCAGGTACACTGAGAGGTTAAAACTTGCCCAGAGTCATACAGTCAGTGAGTGTCAATCACTCACCCCTTCCTTTCCCTGACTTCAAGGGCAGCCCCTCAACCTCTATGTCATGTCACGTCTGCTCATTCGAATGGTTCCATTTGTTAAACGTGTGATAGAATAAAAATTGTTCACATATTTATAGCCGTGACATCCTTTGCCACAGACAGAATCCTAATGGACTCTATTGTTGTTTTATACGTGCTGTTTAAAGAATAAAAGCTCAGTTCATTTGGGATTGTATGCTCTTTTTTTGATAGAGACATCAGTGAATCATCTGTGATCTCGATGTGGACACATTTCCCTGGGAACTCATCTATGACTTTGAATTCTTTGCCTTTCTTAATCACATGGTCCCGTTAATCTTATGTAAGGATCCACCAAACATGCAGGAGGCCTTCCTCTAAGTCAGGAGTCCTCAAACTTTTTAAATAGGGGGCCAGTTCACTATCCCTCAGACTGTTGGAGGGCTTTGTTTTGTGGACCTTTAAATAAAAAAAACTTCAAAGATCTGGGTGAGGGGGATAAACGTCATCAGCTGCTGCATCCGGCCTGCGGGCCGTAGTTTGAGGACCCCTGCTAAGTCTTGTAATATCCTACAGAGACTAGAGCAACACGGGAGCCCATTGGCTCCAACCACTAGACAGCTTTATCTCCTTTTCTAATTCTACTTATTTGTGAGGATGCCATTTGCAATGGAGGCATCAAACTCAGATAGAAACAGATCTCTATAGTCTGCGTAATGATTTAGAAAACCATAAGTTAAAACAACTAATTTTAAAAATTTATCTTATCAAACATTAGCCAATTATATTTTAATTTGGTTTGGGGATACTCTTGGCTCCATGCTGCCTCAGGGCCATGAGGCTGACTTCTCTGATTTACACCACTCCTAGGATACATGTCACAATCAACAGGACACTACAGATTATTTCTATTACCATGGATTTTAATTGCTCTTTGAGTTTGCCTGAAATTTTATCTTAATTTTTTTTCTGAAGTTTTGGTTTCAATGATTTGCATTGAAGTAGAAAGCTTCAATAGGGTTATACGAGTAGTAAATAGATGGGCTTTTGAGGCAAAGAACCGCTTGGATAATTGAAAGGACCTTGTCATTTCTCAAATGTGATTCTATCCTCCCTCTTGTTTTCATTTCTTGGACTAGCTCATTGCCTTTCTGCTAAACTTGTGCAAGATATAGGGAATGACTATTTTTGTGTTGTTATTTGGCTAATATGAATGCTTTTATATAGTTTGTAAGTTGTGGTTTTTTTTTCTTATGTGTCTCCTTAGAAAATAATTTATGTGGCTTGTTAGATAATTTATTTTACATAAAACTTACTCCTCATGTAAATCTCGAAGAAAAATCTTTCCTTCCTTCTTTCCTTCCTTCCTTCCTTCCTTCCTTCCTTCCTTCCTTCCTTCCTTCCTTCCTTCCTTCCTTCCTTCCTTCTTTTCCTAATTTACTTAGGAAGGTTTATCTCCTTTTTCCTATTAGACTGAACTTGAGGATGGGATCATGTCCTGTGCTTCTTTTTACCCTTCACAGACATGATTACATAATCTTCATGATAATGATACTTAGAATTAAATAGTGCTTTGAGGATTGCAAAGTTCTCTCCATATTATTTCAATTGGTCCTTATGAATAGTATATGCTATTATTATTCCCATTTTACAAATGAAGAAATCAAGGTTGAGAGATCAAGCCCAGGTTCACACATTAGTAAATGTTAAAACCTGAATTTGAACCAGGGTTTTTTGTAGTAGTTGTTGTTGTTGTTTGGTTTCCTTCATGGTGACATCTAGCACATGAGAGAAACTCATTAAATGTTGAGTTAATTGATGTAAATGACATTGTTACACAGGAGGCAAACACTTTGTAGAACCTATTTTTGTTTTAGGAAGGATCTGTTTTTCAGATTCCTTAGATCCAGTAAGGACAGGTCCTCGTAGAGCATGATATTTACAGGGGGCAAAGTCAGAAAGGCCAGACCATATGCCAATCATGGGGCCTTAAAGATAGTAAGACCTTGCAAATGTCCTGATCTGACTATGGAGATGGGACCAGTCAGATATAGTGGGAAGATGTTTGTCTCCCTTCTTTCCTCAGTGCTTAGCCCATAGTAAGTCTATAATTAATGATTGTGGTTATTGTTGATGATAATGGTGATGATGAGGATATTAATGATAATGATTTTGATGAGGATATTGGTGATATGGCCATCTGGATGATGGATTTTGATAATTATCTTGATAGTTTTGATGTTGATGATGATTATGATGGGTATATTAATACTGATGATGAGGAAGAGGAGGAAGATGAAGATACTGTTGATAATGATTTGGATGATGATGGAATGAGCCCTAGAATAAAAGTCAAAATTTCTATACCTCATTGTATCATTTTAATTTATTTTTCCCTCTCTGAGCCTTACTTCCTTCATTTATTTCCTCTCTATAAAAACTCTAGTTCTTATTATGAAAAACATGAAAAGTGTATGTTTTTATTCATTGATGAATAAAGGGCTTTTGATTGAATATTTCCTAGCTATGTGATCCTAGGCAAATCAATTTATTCTTGAGGGACTGTTTCCTAATCTAACAAATGAGAGATTGGGGCTAGATGATTTCTGAGTCTTTTCCATCTCTAAATTGGAAGTTCTCTTATCCTTTCTAAATGTAGCCAACTTTGAATCTTTAATGGCTGCGAGAGTGGTTATTGGTTGAAGGAGAGCATTATGTAGGGGAAGTATAAGATCAAGGCACCAGATATTCTTCATGTAGAAAGATTCTGAGAAGAGAAAGTGGGAATTAATAATTAAAAAAAAGGAAAATCATAGATTCCTAGAATGGGGAGGACTCTGGGCTATGGATCAAGTGGCTGTAATGGAACAATCATTTTTTTTTTTTTGAGTACATATATTCATAGTCTCTATCACCAGTTCTGAAATTATACAGCCTGTGTGATTTTGAGCAAATCTTATAACTTGTGTGATTTTGAGGATGTCAGTCTCATGATTTGTCAGTCTTGGTTTTTCTTCAGAAAATTAGGAAGTTGGACCAAATGACTGCTACTTCCTATGATCCTACAAGGAAGGCTATTAGAAACGAATGACTTTCAAAGATGTTTGATAAACTATTATCTAGTTTGGTCATCCTGAGCAAGTTATTTGATTGAGTGCTGTATGCACTTCTCTAGGTCTGTTTTCTGACCTGAAAAATGGAAGGTCTGGACCAGATTTGAGTTCTGAGTTTAATTCCTCACTTTTTTTATCCAGCATTTATTCATGTAGGTGGAACCTGGAGCTACGCCAGTAGTCTTTGTCTTTCTCATTAGAACTCTAGGTTCAAACCAGGGGATTCCTGAACTTAGCAAGCAACTTGCTAGCAAGATGAATGAAGCTGGCTTAGGGCTGCTTTTGGGACTCTGCCTGGGATTTGCTAGTTTTGCACAACAGTCAAAATAATGCAGAATTTGGCCACGCGGCCAGTGATCCTTGTGGTATCCTGGGCTTGGAACATGTCACATCTGGGGATCATTTGTTGTTTGTCTTTCATTCTGATAGAGGATCATGATCTCAGGAAGGTGATGTCATGACTTGCAAGTGAATTGAATTTAGTGAGGGGAAGCTTGTGCAAAGCCCTTGTTTTCTACTCCAGAGCCATCTGGGACCATTGGCCAGAAATATTAGGACAATTGGAGATGTCAAGCTAGGTAAGAAATGAGGCAAAAAATGGCCTCTTCTACCTAGTCAAAAAGACAAACCAAAAATCAAAAACGAACAAAAAACAAAACTCAGGGTTTCTATCCAAAACAGAAACAATTGCTATTCATTCTGAGCCATCATAGGAGAAACAGATACTGAACAAAGCTTGGGCTGGGTCCTAATATTGGCCAATCAGTGAGAGCCAATATGGTTTGGGTTTAAAGCATGGTCCTTAAGAAAGAAATCAGGGGGCATAGAGATCTAAGGCACTTTTTAGGTTGTCATTTCCCCAATTAAGAAGGAGCAGTCCTTTCTCATTGCAAATGTTCTGTCTTAATTTTAAATGCATGTAAGCAGAAACCTGACAGGCACTAAGCACATCTGTTTTCAATCAAGTAAATAAGAATTAAAAGGCAACAAAATCACCAGTCTTCATGGGTCACCCACTTCGTTTCCTGGTGTACAGTCAATGAGTAAAGACCTCCTAGTAACAATCAAAATATTTATAGGCTCATAAAAATCTAGCATCAACCACCAATTGGAAGTTCTTAAAAGGATTTGGTTTCAGATTTCTTTCTTTCTTTCTTTTTTTTTTTTCTGGATCATTACTTACTCCATTCTCTCATATTCACTTCGGAGGTGGTCACTGTCTCATGTGGCAGACATCTGATGATGATATACAGATTATATTAAGTGAAGAGTCAGGAGTCCTGACTCTGCCATATGCTGACTGTCTCAGGGGATTGACCTGATGCCTCTTTCAATTTCTTTATCTATTAAAAAAAAGGACAGGAACGAGACAGAATGAACAACAATGACAAAAATGAAAACAAACAAAGAGTTAGACACTGGGGACCTCGATCTTCTTTGGCCCTGAAGAAAGAAGAAGAAAATGTTCTTCCTTTTTTTTCCTGTGAAGCTGAGGAGCTTTGCATGCACTGTGAACCTTATTTGTTGCTAATCACATATATAGTTAAAATTCTCTCTCTCTCTCTCTCTCTCTCTCTCTCTCTCTCTCTCTCTCTCTCTCTCTCTCTCTCTCCCATCATTCCTCCCTCCCTTTCTCCCACTCTCCTTCTCCTTTTCCGTCTCTCTGTCCTTTTCTTTCTCTCCATCTCTCTATATCTGTCTCTATATCTCTGTCTGTCTGTCTGTCCCTTCTCTCTCTCTGTCTCTTTCTCTGTCTCTCTCTCTCTCCATCTTTCTATTTCTATCTCTGTCTCTGTCTCTCTTTGTCTCTGTCTCTTCTCTTTCTCTGTGTAAAGGGCTGAAACTCTGAGTTGATGTATTGAGGTCAGACAACCGAGTACTTAAGGCTAATTACCGAATGGACAATACTCTATTAGCACATGCTTGGAAAATGGCCCTTCCCACGATTCTGTGCTGGTTCAATCTTTTGGTGTATACAGAGAATTGTGGGAAGGATTAGGAGTGGCGTAAGACAAGCCAGAGTCACTCTGGTGGTAGATGAAGAAAAAGGAGGTCGTGGAGATCCTGAGTCCATCCAATTCACTTCTACCCCTAAAGACCAAGAATAAAGACCAAGGACTTTTGCTTATCCTGACTCGGGCTGATTCTAAGGTATCCAGGGTGCCAATGTGGTCTTCACATTCTGTATCTACCATCTTTTTCTCTTCAAATTTGTGGGTGATCAGATAGAAAGCCCTCTCAGTGTGGAGACTCCTACCACTAATGTAAGTAGGCAGCTTATTTGTATTGTATGGGTTTAACAAGTTGGCCTGAGGCATGTAGGGACCTGTTCATGGACACACAGAGGGATGCATTAGAGACAGAATTTGACCTCAGTCAATACTTCATCCTTCATATAATGCTGTCTCTCCAGCTGTCTGGTTTGACCTGATGCTTTGCTGCAAATCCCAACCACGTGATTCATTTTGCTGTCTGAATATCAAGAGAATCCATCATAACACCTGAATTAGTTATCTTAAACACTAGGACAGGACCTCTTCTTCTGTGTTGTTTGCTTATATGAAGTAGTGGAACATACCTAAAGGCTGTGGGATGGACTACAGGAAGAACTGCATCCATTTATGTCAAGGCAGTTTGCTCCCATACACTCCACAGAAAAATCCTCCTTACGTGATGGGGACTTTCTTCTGATTCTCTTTACATTTCAGGATAAGAGTGTAATACTTGAGGGATCTATTTTTGAAAAAAAAAATCAATTCATTAGCTTATCTTTTCAAAAATTCCTTTGGAAATGGTAAGCGTATTTTTTCGAATTCTTAGCTTTTATCAAGTCTAGTTTTGGTGCCAGGTTCTACATTAGACCTGCCCCACCTCCCCTATCTCCAACCCCTCCTGATGTCACAAGTCTTTCCTCCACCCAGTTGTCACAGTGATCACCCTAAAGTACAGCCCTCTTATCCTTGTACTTAGTAAACTCCAGGGACTGTCTACTACTTCCAGGATCAAATACAATCTGACATTCAAAAACCTGAATAACATTTGCCCAGCCCATCTTTCTCATCTTTTTACACCTAAGCTTCCCTCTCCCCAAATACTCTGACCAATGATACTGGTGTTTTCTGTTCCTAATACAAGGCAGACCATCTATGAACTCCAGACATTTTAACTGATTGTCCCTTTTGCCTGAAATTCTCTCCCTCCCAGTTACCTAAAATCCCACCTTCCAAAAAAAAGCCTCTCCTGATGTCTCTTAATTCTAGTGTTTTCCTTCTGTTCATTCTTTCTGATTTAGCCTGAATATGACTTGTTTATACTTAGTTGTTTGTACATTGTCATCCCCCTTAGACGGAGGTCCTTGAATACAGAAAAGCCTTTAACTTTCTTTGTAACCCCAATGATTAACACCATATGCATGGCATATAGTAGACACTTAATAAAAGTTCATTGGCTCATTGACTTTGCATTTATTATATATATTGATTTTATTTATATATGATATTTGATATTTATATCTATAATTTACTTATCTATTTATTTACCATATTATATTTATTTATCATATTTATCAGAAGCTCCCTGAGGATAGTGATTGTGCTGTTGTTGTTATTGTTTTTTTGGCTTGGTAACTTCAACAATTAACACAATACCTCATATGCAGTAAGCCTTTAATAAGTAGCTGTTAGACTAAATAGAAGTATGGGAGACAATTGTTAATGTAAAATGTCACACAAAATCAAAAGAGTGACTGTGTAAATGGTATATTGATTCATTTAAAAATATAATTTTATTTATTTATTTTTAATAATAGTTTTTTTTTATTTTTCAGATTACATACAACATTAGTTTTTCAACACTCTTCTTTGCAAAATCCTGTGTTCCATATTTTTCTCCCTCCCTTCCTTCTCTCCTCTCTCCTTTAGACAACAAGTAATTCAATATAGGTTAAACATGTGTAATTCTTCTTTTTTATTTTTCTCCAGTAAATTGATTTATTTTTAATATACATTACTTTATGAATCATGTTAGGAGAGAAAAATTAGAGCAAAGGGGAAAAACCATGGGAAAGATTAAAAAAAAAAACGGAAAAAAAGTGAACATAGTATGTGTTGATTTACATTCTGTCTCCTAAGTTCTTTGTCTGAATGCAAATGACATTTTCTGTCTAAAGTCTTATTGGGATTGCTTTGAATCACTGATAGTTGATCATCATACATTCTTACTATTATTGTATACAATGTATTGTTGGTTTTTGTTTCACTCAGCATCAGTTCATGTAAATCTTTCCAGACCTTTCAAAATTCAGTTTGTTCATCATTTTTTATAGAATGATAGTATTCCATTATCTTCATGTACCACAACTTGTCCATCCATTCCCCAATTGATGGGCTTTTACTCATTTTCTAATTTCTTGCTACTACAAAAAAAGGTGCTACAAACATTTTTGCATGTTCAATTCTTCTAAACCTACTTTCATACTTATCATGCTGCACAAGAAAAATCAGATCAAAAAGGGAAAAAAATGAGAGGGGAAAAAAGACAAGCAAGCAATAGCAACAACAAAAGGTGAAAATACTATATTGTGTTCCACACTCAGTTTCCACAGTCTCTCATCTCTTTCTGGGTGCAGATGCTCTCTCCATCCCAATTGGGATTGTCCTGAATCACTTCATTGTTGAAGAGAGCCATGTCTCTTCAGAATTGATCATCGTATAATCTTGTTGAGGTGTATGATGATCTCCTGGTTCTGCTCATTTCACTCAGCATCAGTTCATGTCAGTCTCTCCAGCCCTCTCTGAAATCATCCTCGCTATTTTCTTACAGAACAATAATATTCCATTACATTCATATACCATAATTTATTCAGCCATTTCCCAGCTGATAAACATCCACTCAGTTTCCAGTTTCTTGCCACTATAAAAAGGGCTGCTACAAATATTTTTGCACATGCGGGTCCCTTTCCCTCCTTTAAGATCTCTTTGGGATATAAGCCCAGCAGAGATACTATTGGGTTATAAGGCATGCACAATTTGATAGCCCTTTGGGTATAGTTCCAAATTGCTCTCTAACCTGATTGGACCAGTTCACAACTCCACCAACAATGTATTATTGTCCCAGTTTTCTCACATCCCCTCCAACATTCATCATTATCTTTTCCTGTCATCTTAGTCAGTCTGAGAGGTGTGAAGTGGTACCTACCTACCTGGTTTTTCTCTAATCAATAGGGATTTAGAACCTTTTTTAATATGGCTAGAAATGACTTTAATTTCTTCTTCTGAAAATTGTCTGTTCATAGACTTTGACTATTTATTAATTGGAGAATGGCTTGAATTCTTATAGATTTGAGTCAGTTCTCTGTGTATTTAAGAAATGAGGCCTTTATCAGAATCTTAAATGTCAAATTGTTTCCCCAGTTTTCTGCATTCCTTCATTTATCTATCCAGCATAATTTTCTCTCCTAAGATTCATAGATCAGAGAACCTCAGATTGACTGAATAAACTGATATTGAAAATAGCCATGTGATTCATGGGAAAAAAATCAAAAATCTGAAAATGATTCTAGGATCTTAAGTTAAGAGATGGAAGGGAACTTAGGGGTCATCTAGTTCAACTTTTTCATCCTACAGTTGGGGAAACTGAGGTTCTGAGAAAGAAACGAATTCTAAAGGTTCTATAAGTAGGGAGATTCAGTTAGGAAACCAAATTCCCTGATTCCAAATCCAGCTCTTTCCCCTGCACAGTGCTATTCTGTCTCTGGTCTTGTCCGTCCATCCATCCTTCCTTTCTTCCCCTTCTTCCTTCTTTCCTTCCTTCCTTCTTTTTTCTCTCCTTCCTTCTTTCCCTTCCTCCTTCCCTTCCTCCTTCCCTTCTTCTCTCCCTCCCTCTCTTCCTCCCTCCTTCCCTTCTTTCCTTCCCTCCTTCCCTTTTCTTCTTTCCTTCCCTCCTTCCCTTCCTTTCTTTCCTTCCCTCCTTCCTTCCTTCCTTTTCCTCCTTCCTTCCTCCCTTCCTTCCTTCTTTCCTTCCTTCCTATCTTTCTTCCTTCCTTCCTTCCTTAAGAAGGACACTAGTCCTTTTTATCTTCCCTTATGCCTTTTTTTTTTTTGTAACCCATGAATACTTAAGGCTCTGCCTGTATTGGGGGCTCTTTGTATTTGGTCTAAGTTCTAACCAACACTTTTTTTCCTCTTTTTCTTTTAACAAAAACGTTATAACTTGTATTTTGTTTCGTAGCGACTTTTGGTACCATATTTATATGTGTGTACCTTTATATACATATCCATATCCATACTTACAGCCACTATCCATATCTTTCAGACAGAGGCAGAAGCTGAGAGACTCTTGCTCCCGGAGTTTCTTTTCTTTTCTTACCCATCCAATATATTCCATAGATCAAAGAGTAAAATATGTTAAAGTAGACACATTATTGTCAGTGTCACACAGACGTATGTTTGTGTACAGGAATGGTGCTTTTAGTCCTATCGGAACCTGCAGCAACAAAAGCTTAATTAAGAACACCAGATTAATTAAGTAATTAATTAATTAAGAACACAATACCAGAGCTGGGCCATGGAGATGGCTTTCTCCATAGGCAGCTGTGAAGATGTAACAGGAAAGCTCAAAGGAAGGGAGGCAGGTATTTGTCGACTGAGTGATGTGTGGAGAGAGTGCTGCATCTGGAGTCATAGAGAACAGAGTTCGAATTTAGCCTCAGACACTTGGCAGCTATGCGATCTCCGCTAGTCATTTCTCTGCTTCAGTTGTCCTCATCGGTAAAATGGGGATAACAATATCCGACAGGCTGTTGTGAGGATAAATAAGAGAATATTTGCAAAGAGTTTGGCCTGAGTAGGTGTTTCATAAGTGTTAACTGACTTAGGTTTGCTTTGGGGGCCAGTTGAGAGCGGGTGATAGCGACTGACATTTAGATTGCTAGCACCTTGCACATGTCATGACATCGGAATATCACTGCAGCCCGGTAACGTGGGTGCTGAGGGGATCAGGTGACCATTCAACCCCATTTTACAGATGGAGCACAGAAAGACTGTGGTCAGGGGCCCAAAGGCCCGCTCTTGTGGTGATGACACTTCACTTTTCAGGGTTTCAACTGGGAACAGGGTCTGCAGAACCACAGGCTCCCCAAGTGGTGGTCCTAAAATCCCTGATCCCGGGCGAGCCAATGAGAATGAAGCTCGGCAGTTCTGCATCACAGCCTGGTGGTAGTGGTGGTGGTGGGGTTTGTGGGTGGATAGGGGCACCAGAGAACTAAAAAATCCCAGGATGCAGCGCGTCCCGTCGGACTTTCGGGCCTTCCTGCCTTTTTTTTAAGTCCTCAAAAAGGGTCCCTCAGTCATGCACTGTTGGGATTTTGGTGAAACTAATTGGTTTTCCTGCCTCATCTCCGAGCTGATGTAAGGTCACAGTGTGAACATGCCTGCTATTTTGGGGGTCCCTGACAATGGCTTGCACAAAGCAGGTAATGCGACGAGGAGAAGGCTAGGATCCTTCAGGACCCTTTCCAGTTTACTAAATTCTCCCCAGGCAAGATGGATTTAAGTGTGTGCCCGTGTATGTGCGTGTGCACATGAATGTGCATGTCCTGTGGGCAGGGGCAGCAGAGGAGACCTGGTCTTCGGCTAAAATCAAGTGTTTTCTTTTTTTTTTTTCTCCCATCAAATTTTGCAAGATTGCTTTCTCCTCCCTTATGCTTTCTTTATCCCGTGGGCCCAAATTGGTTTAATATTTTTGTAGGCTAAGAGCAGGTGTTCTCAGCTGCATAAAACTGCTTCCTGTTGATTTAAGTCCCATCACTTCTCTTGGGTTTATTTGAGGACTTAGATTGATTGATGGGACACACATTCAGCCCTTGTTTTATGGTACTTCACAGGGATTGAGAGTTACAGATTGAAGGTTTGTGGCAACCCTGTGTTGAGTGAGTCTCATGGGCTCCCTTTGGTCACATTTTGGTAATTCTCATGGAATCTCAAACTTTCTCACGAGTATATCTGTTAAGAAGATTTAGGATAATTTTTATCAATGTTAGTACTGTAATTGTTTGGGGGGGGGGGACCACAAACCACACCCATATAAGACAGTGAACTTTTTGATAAATGTTGTGTGAGTTCTGACTGTCCAAGTCACCTCCATTTCTCTCCCTTTCCTCCGACCTCCCTATTTTCTAAGACACCACAATATTAAAATGAGGTCAGTTAATGACCTCTCAATGTTCAAATGACAGGGAGAGTCAATTCAAGAGGCGAACTTCATTGCTATCTTATTGAAAGATATTGTCACAATTGCCCCAATCTTTGGCCATCATCACCATGATTAATCAGCAATCATCAGCATGGAGGCGAGACCCTCCACCAGCAAAAAAAGATTTTGACTCACTGAAGGCTCAGCTGATGATTAGCATTTTTAATCATAATAAAGTATTTAAAAATTAAAGTATGTTTGGACATACTACTATTATACAGTTAATAGATTGATAATAATGCAGTAAGACCAGCAGGATGAATACAGAGAGGACTGGCGAGACTTACATGAACTGATGCTGAGTGAAATGAGCAGAACCAGGAGATCACTATACACTTCAACAACGATATTGTATGAGGATATATTTTGATGGAAGTGGATTTCTTTGACAAAGAGACCCAACTGAGTTTCAATTGATAAATGACGGACAAAAGCAGCTACACCCAAAGAACGAACACTGGGAAACGAATGTGAACTATCTGCATTTTTGTTTTTCTTCCCGGGTTATTTATACCTTCTGAATCCAATTCTCCCTATGCAACAAGAGAACTGTTCGGTTCTGCAAACATATATTGTATCTAGGATATACTGCAACATATCCAACATATAAAGGACTGCTTGCCATCTAGGGGAGGGGGTGGAGGGAGGGAGGGGAAAAAAATCAGAAAAGAAACGAGTGCAAGGGATAATGTTGTCAATATAAAGTAATCATTAAATAAAAATTAAAAAAAAAGAGAATAATGCAGTAAGAAACCAAAAAATTCAAATAACTCACTTTATTGAAATATTTACCTTGTTTGTGGTAGGCTGGAACTAAACCTGTAATATTGCTGCTGCTTGATGGTATTCTCTTCTCACTTGACTTGGATGGATGGGTTGATTAGATAGAAATACTCAATTAAGGCCACCTTTATATCTAATAACAGTAATAGCTCCTCTCCCCTCTCCCCTTTCTCCTTTCTCTTCCCTTTTTCTCTCCCTGTCCTCTTTTCTTCTCTTTCCCTCCCTCTTTTCCTTTCTTTCTCTCTCTCTCTCTCTCCATATGTATATAGGTATATATATGTATATGTATGCATGTATATGTATATATACACCCCCACATATAAATACGCTCTCTCCATATAGATACATTTATCTTTATATAGATAAATATTTCCCTCTCATAAATAACTGTATATTTTCACTCATGCATATATATATATATATATGTACACACATGTGTATATTTATTCATGTGATTTCAAGATTGTGTCACTTCCAATTCCCATAGCCAACTATCTACCAAAGATATGGCTGGCAAGCCAGTCTGGCTGAGACAGCAAGGGAGGGAGGAAGGGAGAGGGAAAGAGAGAGAGACAGAGAGACAGAGAGACAGAGACAGAGACAGAGACACAGAGAGAGAGAGAGAGAGAGAGAAAGAGAGAGAGAGAGAGGTGTGGGGGAGGCAGCCAAAGCTGGGGTAACTTGGTTTGTCACTGCCATCTTGACTAGCATTTCTCTTTAACGCCAATTGGGGTCAAAGAATCTTGAGAAGAACCAAGCTTCCAGCCCTTTGTCCTGAAATGATTTTTATGGAGATATAGGAGATAACTCCTTTATTCACATCTCAATATACTGAAGATGCAGAAAAGAAACTTTTTGCCTCCCAAGTCCTTGTCACTGTTAAATGGTTCAATCTCAGAAATCTGATATAGGGTTATCAATGGAAATAATATTTTATAAGAGTTGGGGCCATCATTTTTGCTGCTGTCACTTAAGAACCATGGGAGTTTTCCTTGGATTTGACACATCCCACAGGTATTGCATTCTCTCATTAGAATGTGAACTTTTTGAGAACAGGCACTGTCAGACTTTGCTATTTGTGGGGCTTAGTGTGGGGCTTTGCACTTAGTAAACACTTAATAAATGCTTCATTCATTTATTCCTTCATGACCTTACTGACCACATTTCATGATACTTTCTTCTGCCTCTCCTGACAAACTTTTTCAGCTGACTGACCCTTGAGTCTACAATCTAGCCAAATATTTTCCTCTTCCTCCTCCTCCAGCTCCAGCACACAAATCTATTTCAATGTCATCCATGTTCACTCATTTCCCTTTAGGTTCTCCCAGTCCCTCACATAACAAATACTCTTTAGCAAAGCTCTTTCTCTGCTTCTTCCTCCCTGAGGTATCAGCAGTCTAGCTCTGTTTCAGGCTGTGTTTCCTCTGGAGAGGAGAGTGACTGGCATAGTAGGGAGGCTTAATTACAATTTTTATATGAGAGTAGAGATTCAGGGGCAGGGGGAGGGAGAAGAGCCTTAAGGGAAACTAGAGTTTTCTGTTTGAATGATACTTATTCAAAGATATTCTACTTCCAAAGAGAGCTTACTCTTAGAGGTACAGTGGATGGTACTGTGGTCCTGGGGTCAGAAAGCCTTGCCTCAGATGTATTAGCTGAACATAAGTCATTTAACCTATAGTCAGTTTTCTCATCTATAAAATGAGATTCATGGCACCTACCTCTCAGGGTTGTTCTGAGGATCAAGCGGGACAATATTTGTAAAGCACTTTGCAAGCCCTGCTATTGTTATTAATTATTATCATACTCACCAGATTGTGTATATGGCAGTTCCATCCTAAAGTTCTCTAATCATCTAAGACCAAGTGAGAAAGCTTTCTTCAGGTTGATCCCTGACAAAATTTCTTTCTCCATCTATTTTCAGAGTAATAGCTTATGTAATATGAAATAGGGGCCAATTACTAGGATAACTTTTATTATTTTGGTCAAAGCTCCCATTAATGTAGATTTCCAATTCACTCTAAGTCATTAGGGATAGGTGATCTCATTCATATAGGGAATTCCCAGATTAAGAAACTTCACTGAAGTTCTTGAGGTATTTCAAGGTCAAATGATTTGTCCAGATTCACACAATCCAAATTATATCCGAGACAGAACTTGAACCCGGGTCGCCCTGGCTTTAAGGACATCTCATTAGATTCTGTTTGGTCATATTAAAAATTAGAATCACTAAATTAATTTTCTTAGAAGCTTGATAACTTAGCCAAAATATCTACCTGAGAAGGCTATTTGACTAAATTAACTTTTGGGGATGGTTCTATTTTTGTGTTGACCAAATAATATTGGAGCTGTGTATTCTAATCTTAAACTAGAGTTGTGAAATTAATTTTCAATCAAAGCATGCCGGTTGGCATCCTTAGTTTAATTATTTTCCTTTATGTCATATTTCATCATTTCTAACCTCTTTCCCCATAAGCCAGGCCAGATCATTTATATCAATGGGTCCTGTTTCCATTAAGAACTGGCTTCCTTTAACATCTGGGCATTTTATTTCTTTTATAATGTTTTGTCCCCTATATTAAAACTGGGTTTTAATTGACATTTTGTTTATGGATTAGTAGTCTTTTATAATTTATACACCCCTTACCAAACATTATGTCTTAACATAACACATAGTCTCTAGATTAATGCCCCCCTTGATGAATCAGGATTGACCCAAGCAATACAGATTTCAGTCCCATTTGGGTACTATCATGTTTATACTGTGTTTTCTTTAATAGGTAGCTTATGTTTTAAATTCCAACTATTCCCTCCCTTCATGGAGCCTGATTGAATTCTTTCCCTATATTCTAATTTATAGTTTCCACACTCATTTCCAGATAAAACTCAATCCTGCCAGCATGTGGGTGTATTTAAGGGGGGAAAAATAGCACTGTTTTGAAGGCTGATTATCTCAAGTCTAATAGAATATTAAAAAAAAAACACCCAAATGGCAGGAATTGCTAGAAAATTTCTCTTTAAAATGCTAACAACATTTTTTTTTTTGCTCATAAAATCTAGGAAGAGTTTTTACTATGGAAGTTTAACCCTCTAAGCTAAGGAGGTATTTTTCTCTGAAACTTTTCCTTGTTAATCATCCTTTTGAGACCTTCTGTCATTTCTGTCTCTGGGGAAGGTCAGCACTGAGTACAGGACTCTGTGAGAGATGGGAGTACAAGTGAGGTCTTCAAAAAAAAAAAAGACTGTTGATTGACTGACTATCAATTTTCTATCCACCATGCCCTGATGGATTTGCTACAGGGTTATTTTTCTATAATGCATCGACTTTTAAGAGCCTACCTGGGAGACTTCCCAGTGTCCACTGTCTCCAAATGCTCATAAATAATTCTCTACTATTAAAACCAATTTCCATGGACTAGGGAAGACCTTTCAATAAGAAAACAAATTTAAAGGGAAAATAGTATTGGAATAAAAATAGTTTTGTTGGGAAAAAAACCCTTGGAGACTGTGAAGTTTCATCACCTAAGTATTTAAAGAAGGCATATCACTGCCAAAAAATGAAAAAAAAACTCTGGAGGAAATATTCCTCTAATAATGACAATAATGACAAACTTTTCCCAAAGACATTGAGAGACAAGATCATCTTCTTCAACAAACTGGATAATATCTTCGAAAAGATGATCGGTTATATTAAAACAGCTACTTTAAAGTAGATAATACAAAAGTATAGAGAAAGCATTAACAATGGTTATTTATACCCGTGATTCTCAGTAGAAAAACAGATTAATTAGGCACATGTAGGCTAGCTGTATTAGACGCGAATGGCATTTAATGGTTTCTGGGAAAAAAATCCTGGAAAGGTGATGAGTGACTAGTATTTCTGTTTTAACTGCTTAGCCCGATGCTTGATAAAGGCTGCTTGTTTGGCCATCTCCTTTAGAGTAAAGATGTCTAATGACAGTGGACTAACAATTTATATGTGCTTCAAAGAGTAGGTATTCCTGAGGCATGCTTAATTAACTCTGATTGGTTGATCCAATGGGAATCAATCAATGGGAGGTGGCCTATACTGGGATATATGACTTAGGTCTCTCAAATCTTGGTCAAAGAGATATCAATTTTCACAACATCTGTCTTGATAACAGGGCTTTATCAATACTTCCCCAAACTTGTCTAAGCAAATACAATGAGTAGAAATATACCCAGTAGCTCAAACTTAGAATTACTTTTACTGTTTGATTAGATTTTGGTCTGGATAAGTCTCTTAAGAGATTTCCACACTGATTGATTTCTAGAGGAGGAAGTAGAAAAGGGGAAAAGTATTGGTCCCAACACGATGGTTAATTATTAAATATAAGAGAGAAATATTCATTTCTCACACCCTACAGAGTTTCCTTGGCAAAGAATTGAAGCGGTTCACCATTTCCTTCTCCAGTGGATTAAGGCAAACTGTGACTTGCTCAGGGTCACATGGCTAGTAAGGTCTAAAGCCTCATTTGAACTCAGATCTTCTTGACTCCAGATCCGCTGCTCTATCCAGTGGGTCACCTAGTTACTGCTTTGTACTTGAAACATGGTAAGAGCTTAATAAATGTTTGTTGATTTGATTTGAATTGTGTGTGTGTGTGTGTGTCTTTTCATGTTCACTTTTTTGGGTGGAAAAGAACAAGAAAATTTGCAAAGAACAAAGGTTGACTACCATGATGACATATATAAACTTAGAATAACCAATTTATGGCCTTTTTGCATTTTTTATGTTTATTTTTTCACTTTTTCTTTCTTTTGTTTGAGCATTGTCATGTGTGCCCTGCAGAACATCTTTCTTCCATTTTAAAATGAATAATTCTGAGAACTTGGTGGGAACATGACAAAATTCATAAACTCATAAGAAGATAAGATTGATGTCATTATACATTTTGGATATTATATGTTTATGGCAAAAGACTCCAGACATTAAGGTATATGAGGTGTTAAATCTTACTTTCAAAACTGTTGCAAATTCAAAAGAGCTAGGTAATCACTTATGTTTGTAATTTGTCATATCATCAAGGAATAGACATTTTTCCAATTGATGTATGTGCAAAGGAAGTCTGAGCTGAGAACATGAGAATGAAAGGAAGACTTAAATATAGTCATGAAGTTAAACAACAAAAAAAAGCTTTATTTAGTGAATGACCATTTTGAGGGCAGGGCAGCTTCCATATACTGTTCACATCTTCTAAGTTCTGACTCTTGTCATTGTGGCTGTAATTTCATATTTCAAGTCTTTGACAACTCTGCAAGTTTGATGCTATTGGCCTTCCATTCATTGAAAAAACCTCTCCATGTCTTGTCTTCTTATCCTGTGCTACCTCTGATTCCTGTCTTCCTATAGATCCATCACCTAACAAGATCTGTCTTCTACCTTCCTTCTATTGTTTCTTTATTCCTAATTCCAGTCATGTAACTGCAGAATTTGAAACTTAAAAGGCACCTCAGTCCAAACCACATCCAAAAGAAACCTACACTATATCAGACCTAGTGATTGGTCCCCTGACCTCCATTTAAAGACCTTTAATGAAGGGGGAGGTTCCCCTGTTATTCAATTAAATTCATTCTACTTTTGGACATCTTATTTCTAAGAAAAATTTTCCTAACATCGAGTCCAAAGTTTACTCTTTCAAATTTGCAAGCTTAATCCAGTGCCCAAGTGCTTAACTCAGTGAATGGAATATAGTAAGTACTTAGTGAATGCTGGTTGAAAAATTGACTCTGCAACTTGCACTCAATGCTCTTTGTTTTGCCCTCTGGGTCTAAACAGAGCAAGTCTTATTCTCTCTTTCATATGACAGTTCTTCGAACGTATGGTTTGTTATTATTTCCCCTTTGAGTGTTCTCCTTTCCAGGAGAAACATCTCCAATTCTTTTAATTGGTCTTTCTCTGAAGTGGAATCAAGTCCCTTTAGCTTCTTGTTGTTACATGGATATGAACAAATTCACATATACATATACATACATACATACATCTATAATACACACATATGTATAAATAATACACATACATATATAAATAATACATATATATCTATATATAAAAAATACACACACATACATATATATATATACATACATATAAAGACTAGGTCTTCAAGATTCTAGTAATTAACAAGACTGGTAGTGTTGAAATGAAATGTAAATGGTTTCTTTTAATGATTAGCCCTTCCCCTCTTGGCCCTTCCCCAACCCAGGGGTAGTCCTAGAACCCATGAGGGGTAGTTGGGCACTTGGAAGACCTATTTCTATTGTATCTCCTCTCTTCCTTTGCCACTGACCTCCCACCTTCTTTCAGTCAGTTTGCTTATGTCACTTGAATGAGAAGAGTGAAAAACTCTATTCCTCCCCCAAAATGGAGAACCACAATAGGCCTTTTCAGCTTCTTTGCCTCTATGTCCTGTAATACCTTGACATTGTAATCTGACTCATGGAACCTCACCATGTGCCCCATAGCTGACTTGAAGTATTTTTCAGCCTCTCCATCTTGTAGCTAAATCTTATTATTATTGTTATTATTGCTATTATTATTAGTGTATTTTTTCCCACGGTCATACTGCAAATTTCCTGTGACCAGATTCTCTTCCTTTTCTATTTGTGTCTTCAGCATTAGCACAGTGCTTGGCACATGATAAATACCTTTTTATTCATTTTAAAAACAAGGTCAATATGAGGCAGATCAACATGAATATGGATATCAATATTGAATATTAATATAATATAATATGACATCAATATAAAGACACTCAAAGGGAACATGGCTGCACATTTCCACAGAAAATGGTATTCCAACTAAAGCTTGGCTCCCTTAATTTTGGGCAATGACATGCCTACATGATCTTTCCGGTAAGTAATAGTTCTTAATTTTCCTTACATTTGAACTCAAGCCTGAAGGCTTCTATATGGAAAAAAGTTTGAGGTTTTTAATTGCCATTTTCATTTGTAACTCCAAGAGAAGGCAGAGACCTCTGAGCAGCACTTTGAGGTCCCTTTTTTTCTTTGATTTAAAAAAACAAACAAACAAGAAAATGATAAGCCTTTTATTGAGTCACACATTTCCTTCCTATCATAGACTCAAGCAATACCTTTCTCTAATTGAGGTCATCTCTGTTCCATTCATTATCAGGTCATTAATCTCTATTTAGAACTCAAGAGCACAAGGCCACAGAGCAACTGTTTCTTACTATCAGAAAACAACCCATGTATGCACAAACACCCAGATGTGCCAAATATGTACTAAGGAAAGAGAGACAAAAAATATAATAATCTGCAGAACAACAACTAGAAAATGATTGTAATTAACAAATACCCAGCACGGTTTTTTTCCTCCCTGTATTCTGCTGGTGAGGCTGGCAGTGGATAGATTTTTAACTTCTGCATTTCCTAACATGTCCTGGAATCCATTGAGAAGCAAAACAGTTCCCAGAAAATTCCTGGCCTCCCCAGAAGTTCTGGAAGTCTCGGGGGGATCCTGTTCTGGTAAATGCTATGGCCCATTTGGGACACCAAAGTAGGTTGGGGGTGGGAGGAGGTAGAGGCTTGAGAAATAGTAAGAATTTTGAGTGCACGTCCAAGCTGAGCTGTTGGTTTTTATTAGGCTACTGAGGGAGAGAGGAAGATGTGGAGGCAGAGGAAAATGTAAAATTCAAAGATAAAATGAAGTAGATTGACCTGGAGAAGAATGGCTACACTGAAATATCCCTTTATTTTCCTTGTTACCACCTTTGCCATCATTATTGTAATGGATGGAACATCCATATTAGGGTCTGAGTTTAAACTCCAGTTCTGCCATTTCCTAGCCCTTTGGGCTAGGCTTCTTCAATTAGAAAATGATGACATTAGAATGAGTGATCACTGAGGTTCCTTTTAGCTATAAATCTAAAATTTCCCATATTTAAATAATGCCATTAAAGGATATGGTATTTAGGAATCTGACTAAGGAAGACACAAAGGAAAAGGAAAACGATGATGATGGTGATGGTGATGGTGAAGGATTGTCTATGGCTGCCATTTTCTTTATTTGGCAAATAAGTAAAGTTTTTATTGACTAAGATGATTTTAAGTTCTTGGGTTCTTTATGGTAATAGTTTTATATGAGTTTACTTTATGAAAATTTTATGTCAATCTTTTTTCTCCATTGTTCCATTTTTGGTTCAATAGCTTATGTCACACATATCCAGCTGGATATTTAATTGTATTTCATATCTTTACTCATTTTCTTTTAGCTTTATATTCATTTTTATCTTTGTTTTAGAAAGTTATGTCTGACTATATTTGTGACATACGGGCATGAGGCATCTGGGTAGAATAAGTCTTTTATCGCTTTCACTTCTTGTTTCTAATTCATTCTGACTTTTTCTTTGTCTCTTTTCACCAATGCCCACCTTTGTAGAGAGATCTCAGTATCATTGTATGTGTACAAGTTTGAAGGCTCTTATCAAATTTTTCATTGAGTTTCTCTGATGTTTCATAGTCTGTAACAGATGCTAATAAATAGCAACAACAGCTAACATTTGCGTAACACTTATTATGTGCTAGATACTGGGCTTTATTGCTTCTGATCTCATTTGATCCTCACAACAGTTCTGGGAGGCAGGTGTTATTATCCCCATTTTACAGATGAGGAAAATGTGGCAAACAGAAGTGAGTGACTTGCTTCAGGTCACATGGGTGGTAAGTGTCTGAGACTGGATTTAAACTCAGGTCTTCTTGATTTTAGGATTGCTACTTTACTCACTCTCACTTAATTACTTCAAATAGAATAAGCTATAATAATATTCAGAATGGGGCCATCTTTTACTTCTCCTGATCACTACAAATGAGATGACTCAATGGCCTGTGAAACTTTGCTCCTTTTCCTAGGATGGAAGAAAAAAAGAACTTTTTCAAATTGTAATCCACCTATACCGACTGTATAGCTTCAACTTCTAAAGAATATCAAGACTGGGAATTAATGAAAAAAAAATCAAATGAAGGTGGCCTAGCTGTACCAGATCTAAAATTATATTATAAAGCAGCGTTCACCAAAACCATTTGGTATTGGCTAAGAAATAGATTAGTTGATCAGTGGAATAGGTTAGGTTCAAAGGACAAAACAGTCAAAGAATATCAAGACTGGTCCCTCCAGTAATAAAGTCCATTTAGTGGCCATTGAACAAGGCTTTCACATTTAGTGTAAATACTTCAGAGAAGACTCCAGAGGTGTTGGATTGCTGTCCTTGGCCAATGGCCATAACCAAATTACAGTGTAATTAGGAAATAGCTAACAAAATAAGTTAAAACACAATAGAACATGAAAGATACTACTGTGTTGTTTTCTAAGTCAATATGTCATCCCAGCAATCCTCCAGTCTGATTTACTGGCCCCATTTGTATTGAGTTTGACATCATCAGTGTACACAATAAGACCATTTACTACAACAGATACTATGATTAATTCAAAGCTAGAAGGAAATACAAATTAAAAAAATATGACATGCAATTAAAATTTTAATCTCATTTTTAAAGGCAACTTTTGATCTTAAAAATGAATAGAAGAAAGGATAGGATATTGGACAAATAGCTAAAATTATTTTGTATGTTTAAATTATATATAAAGAATTTTTTTTTGTTAAGCTGCCAAACTACATCTAAAATATCCTCTCTGCACAATGTCTAATTGTAATTAGATTTCATGGAATCACTTCATCTTAACTTCCTTCTTTTCCCCTTGTCTCTTCATTTCATTATTTCGATGCCAAGAGTATGGGCTTTGTGTGGGTCAGGATGTAATACCTATTGAATGACAGGCACCTTATTTGAACTTTAGGAGGAAAATTGACTGGCTCCCTGTTAGACAACATTCGAAAAATGGAAAATTTCACCTTGAAGTTTTTTCTTATCTTTGCTTCTTTTTAATCTCAGTCAGCCTCAGTTTATTCAACTGTAAAATGAAGATAATAATAGCTCCTACCTCCCAGGGCTGTTGTGAAGCTCTAGTGAGATAAAAATTGTAATGTGCCTGGCACATAGTAGGTAACTAATAAGTACTTCTTTTTTTTTTTTTTGAGAACTCTATGTCCTGCGGCTGTCAAAAAATTATTACCTGAGAGTCTGCTGTTTCCCTTAGACCCTCTTGATCAAAAGTTATTATTTTCTACATTTTACATCCTTCCCTCTTTCTAATGTTGTTCTTTGTTGAGAAAGTTCATATTTTTTCAAACTTTCTCCTTTCAGTTTGCTTTGATCTGTCTCCTCCGCAAAAATCCCATTTCCCTTAAACAAACAAAGCTTTTATAAACCCTAAATGATGGACTTTTTTTTCTTTTTTGGTTAGAAGGAATTTTATCTGACGGCTTAGTCTATCAGTCAATCAATAAACACTTATTATTCCAGGCACAGGACTTGCTTAGTTCCTGATGAACCCAGGACAGTTTTCTTCCCTGGGAACCCAATGACAAAATCCACAGATCACGAAGAGCAATGACGTGACAGTCCCAGTTCACAGAGTCATCAGACTGCCTGAGAATGGGCGGTCAGAGCATGGGGCAGTTCAGGAGCAGGACCAGGAAATTAGAGATTATCCCAGATCTCAGATATTGTGATTGGAGATCAGTTGACACATTCAAGGTCATACAAGCCATAAAGAGGCAGAGTCAAATCAGAATCTGGGTCCTCTGATTTTCATTCATATTGTACCACAAAGTTTAAGGGAGGGGGGATTGGGAGGCACAGTACATAGAGATGTGGACTTCTATTTGTGAAGACCCAAGTTCAAATGTTACCTCAGATGGGGGCAGCTGGATGGAGAGAGTGCCGGCCCTGAATTCAGGAGGACCTGAGTTCAAATTTTAGCATTTTCTAGCTGTGTGATCTTAGGTAAATCACTTAACCTCAATTTCCTAAAAACAAAACAAACAAGAAAAAAAAAAACTTTACATCAAATGTTAGCTCAGATGCTTACCAGCTACATGACCTTGAACAAGTCCTTAATTTCATGATCTGTAAAATGGCAATGATAATACCTCTTACCTCTCAAAGTTGTAAGGCTTATAATATTTGTAAAGTGCTTTGCAAACTTTAAAATGCAATATAAATTTTTTTGTGTGTATGTGTTTGTTTTTCAGTCATGTTTGAGACTCTTCTTGATCTTATTTAGAATCTTCTTGGCAAACATACTGGAGTGGTTTGCCATTTCTCTAGTTCATGACAGATGAGGAAACTGAGGCAAACAGAGTGAAGTGACTTGCCCAGGGTCACACAGCTGGGAAGGATCCCAGGCTAGATTAGAATTCAGGAAGATGAGCTTTCCTGGCATCAAGTTCACATCCTATCCCCTGTGCTGCCTAGTTGTCGCCTATATAAATATTACAATACCTTATTGACCTAGATAATTCCTTAACATTTGAGGGAGAGAACTAGTCACATCTGGAATGGAATGCAACAACTGGTGACAAACTCTCCTGTATCTTAAATATTGACTTTTGTTCCCTCCAGATGTTCCAACAAATGCTTGGTCTGTTTGGGTAAAAAGAAAATGTTGATGATTGTCATTTATGTTAGCAGTTTTCAATTTACGTATCAGGAACCTGCAGTTGTTACTAGAGTCTTCCTGTCTTGTCTTATTGCAACCATCGAGATGATCCTGGATTTTTGGATGAATTGTGGGTAGATCACAAGCTAAAACATTTTATGATCACCTGACTCTCTGTGACTAGCTCTCTAGCTCTTGTTTGGGAGGTAATCTGAAGGGGATTACTTCCAGATTGGCTTCAAGATGATTTATTGTTTGACTTCAGCAAGTCTTAAAGTTTATCAAGTAAATTGTAGGAGGTGATGATCTGTGTGTTTGAGAAGAATCTATAATGAAGAAATGCTAGTTCTTTGAAGTATTGGGATGTCACATATGTCTCACATGTGATATATCAGATTAATTAGGCTGTAATTTTTATTAAGGGTCACTAGGTAGCATCATAGTGGATTGGGCACCAGCCATGGAGTCAAAAAGTCTTGAATTCAAATCCCATCTCAGCTTCTTACTAGCTATGTGGCCCTAGGCAAGCCAGTTAACCCTTTTTCCTCAGTTTCCTCATCTGTAAAATGAGTTGGAGAAGGAAATGGAAAGCCAAGAAAACCCCAAATGGGGTCATGAAGAGTTGGACATGACTGAAATAACCAAACAACAAGTTTTTACTTAATTTCAATTATACATTCTGTTTCTGCATGCTCAGACTTCACCGTTTGTTGCTCAGGTTAACATGGTCATCCATTCGCAATTTTCAACAATTTAGAAAGAGCATTTCTTATGACAGACATGGATGTTGGTATGAACTTCAACTTCATGGGACAAGATCACTAAGACAGGGAGAAGGTGATTTTAAAGCTGAGTGTCTGGAGGTGGATTATTTCCTTCTTTGTCTTAGACTCAGATCTTCGAGAAGTTTGGACATTTACTCCACGTCAGATTGTTGTGGTCATTGCAAGTGAAAACCCAAGGATCTATATCTGCCAGATACATGCAGCTGTCCGTGATTCATTGTTGACCCAGCTGCACAACACACCGGTTCTTTTTACTTAAGGGTATTGTCCACCCTTGTTTCTCACATAAAGTTCTTAATGATGGAAAGGAATTTTTTTTTTTTAAGGAATTCAGTGTAATGTGAAGTGAAGGAACATAGTAGAAGAGTCACAAATGAGGATGGCGTCATTTTAAAATGATCTGTTTTCGTGCTCATTCTTTTCCTCATCTCTCTGTTTTGGTCTGTTTGGTCTTTATATTTAGTTCATTTTTTTTTTTTTACAAAAGTAGCAACAAGGTGATTATAAAAATATAGCAATTGCCCTTGAAATCTCACCAAATGTTAGAAATATTAATCAGATCATGAAAGTTAGACAATTCTTTGTGTGGTGATTTTCTTCTTTAAAATATAATAATGATGGTTCTCTCTGGGAGAAAGCAGGTTTCTTGGGGAGGTTTTCTGGAGGCAGCCGTAGTTGCAGTTGAAAGTAATAATCACCTCAAAACACAGCCAGATGATAAAAGTTCAGATCTTTTATTGCCTCAAATATAGCCTGGTTAGCTTAGGCCTATCTCTCTGCTTGGTTCCAAGAGCTCCCTCCAAATGTCTCCAAATCCAAAGGTTTGTCCTTCAGCCCAGCCAGCACAAAGGTGAATCTGTCTTGCCTCTGAGAGAGGGCTTGTGGGCTTCCTCCCAGAGTGCTCCTCTCTGACCCCAGTCAATGTTCCAAAGTAACTCTCTTCCGAGAGAGGGCTTCTGGCTGAACTCACTTGCTGCTCCCCTCTCAAACTAATTCAGCTGAACTCTCCTCACTTGACTGGGTGTATATATGACTCTTCTGAGAGAATGGGATTATGGGTTTTCTCCCAGAGTGCTCTCTGGCCCTAAGAGCTTCAAGGGAGGTGTGAATTCAAAAGTTACAAAGTTTACTTTGTGACTCTCTCATACTTGTGAACTGCAATGAATACTTAAATACTTCTTGCTTATATGAACTCTCTAAAGATGTGAAGACAAGCATTGTATCAATTAGTTTTACTTAGTACCTTGTTTCAGGTTCTGGCCCAAAACATCTCCTTGTAAGATTAGATCAAAGATACTGAACCATGCTAAATTAGATAATTATTGTCTCTATCAATTCTAATGACTTAACAATTTGTAAAGATTCTAACAACACTGGATTAAAAGTATCATTTTCTCTATTTTAAATGAATTGCAGTATCCCAAAGATGTTGGAATCTTTACAAATTGTTAAGTCATTAGAGTTGATAGAGACAATAATTATCTAATTTAGCATGGTTCAGTAGGATTGATCTGATCCTACAAGGAGATGTTATGGGCCAGAAGAAACAAAGTACTAAGTGGAACTGAGAAACAATGCTTGTGTTCACACCTTTATTCATTGAAATTCACACATTTGGGAGATTTCAGGGTTTAGTAGGAGATATCCAAATTCACACCTCCCTTAATCCCTGCTTCCAGAAGGAGGAGTCAATTTTGGGAGATTATACATAAAGAGGCTCTTAGCTTCCGGTTGGGTGGCCAGTCAAGTAAGTTACTTGGGAACGTTGACTGGAGTCCGAGAGGAACACTCTGGGAGGAAGCACACAAGCCCTCTCTCCAAGGCAAGAGAGATTCATTGCATCTTCCACCTTGGTGCTGGCTGGAGGCTGAAGGACAAAACTTTGGATTTGGAGACATTTGGAGGGAGCTCTTGGAACCAAGCAGAGAGATAGGCCACCAAGAAAACTAACCGGACTATTTTGGAGACTAACTGGGCTATTTTGGAGGAAGCAATAAAAGATTTGAAGTTTTAGGACCTGGCTGCATTTGGGTGATTATTACTCTTAACTGAAACGAAGGCTGCCTCTAGAAAACCTCACCAGAAACCTGCTCTCCCAGAGAGAACCATTATTATATTAAAAAAAGAAAAACACCACACAGCGTAATGCACAAATAAATGATACAAGTGGAAACCCAATGATAGATTCCCTAACATTTTTGTCTTTTCTTTCTTCCATGCTGGATGGGTTGCCAAAACTAGTCTTTCTTTTTAATTGGTTAATTAATTTAAAACTTAAATCCAAAATAGGAAAAGGAAAAAAAAAACATTGCCATGTGCACATTAAAAAATAAGAGAAGATTCAAAATATAAAGCAGTAAATTTTCATTTCAAGAAACATTGTATAAAATACTATACACCCTTCAGAGCTATCCATCTTTCCTTTCTTCTAGGTTTTCTTTTGCCATCTGCTATGTACTTTTTACTTTCTTTTCCCCCCACTCCCACCCCTTCTTTCTCCCTCCTTCATGAAGGCTACAGTCTTTGCTATCTACCCCTTCCTATTCATTACCCTGGGCATTCAGCTGTATCGATCATTGACTGACCCACTAAAATGTCACCCTGGTAATGTCAAACAATGTGAGTAAAAGTGACCGAAATGTCATTCTGTATATTTCTTTACCTTTTGGTCTGCACTCTTTATGTCTATTTGCTCATCTAGTATGGATAAAATAAGAATCGGTTTCTCACTAATCAGTGTATGGTGTATTCTCGCAGAGGTCATGGATTGAGTAAATATGAGAACAGAGATCATCAGGAAGAAAGAAAATGAGGAAAAGACAGAGACCCTCAGAGGAGGAGCAATCAAATTGCTTAAAAGGGCATGAAGCAATCTTTTGAAAGTATTCAGAAAAAGAAGATCTAGGAGATTTAGGAATTTAATTAAGAAATAGGGGTGGGACAGAATTAAATTGGATGCCTTGATACTAAGAATCCTAGAATATTTGACTTGGAGGGGACCTAAATTATCTGATTCCTATCACCTAATTCAAGCCTGTCATTTTACAAAGGAGGAAATGGAGGGTTGGAAAAGTGAAAGGGTTTATTCAAGATCACCGAACAAGCAAGTGGCACCCCTGGGACTTGGGTCTCTTTTTGCTTTTCACTCCAGTGCTTTCTCCATACTGGTGCTCATTTTCTTTCTTCCTGATGATCTCTGTTCTCATATTTACTCAATCCATGTTATTGGGTCTCCCAGGGTATAGTTACAATTACTGAAGAGAGAAGGGAGCAGGGGCTGTGATTTCCTGGCCACTTCATCTAGAAAACAGTATTGGAAATTTCTTCTCTTGTCTCCAGTTTATAGAAATACTACCTTTCGAACCAGACTATTCCCAGGGTGCTATTTTACATCTTTGTGCTTATAATGATTTCCTTTATATCACTAAACTACAATTCCCTTGCTATAACATATGCACAAAAACTCAGGTTCCATGGCACCCACCTAGTCAGACACCAAAACAAAACAAAACAAGACGAGCAAAAGAAAATAAATCAGGCAGAGATTTCCAGGGCACTTTCTTCCTAAACCTCCATTGTCAGAGTGATTGAGGATGGGCCTATCAGTTAATAAAATAAGCATTTATTAAGCACCTGTTATGTTGTAGGGGCACAGATTTAAAAAAAAATGATGTTTCTGAGCTCAATGAACTTAGCTGTAATGGAGGATGCAACATGTACATCCATAAATGCATGCATATGCAGAGCAATTGTAAGGTAAGTTTGGTGAGGGAGGCAATGGTTGCCAGAAGACAGAGGGAGGAAGGGAAGGTATTCAGGAAAGAATCCCTGCAATAAATGGAACTTGAGTTGAGTCTTGAAGGAAATCAGAATTTTAGAAACACAAATGACTCACCAGGGGGATTGCAAACAATGCAAAGCCAAAGAGACCTGAGCTAGGATGTCATGTTGGAGAAGCAGCAAGCAGGCTAGCATGAATGTTTCATAGCAAAACCCTCAGCTCACTGCTCTCCTCAGTTAACCATTTGAAAGTTAGTACAGTGAGTTGAGATATGCCTGGTCCAATCCTTTCCTATTCTTGAATCAGTTTGCCTCTAAATGGTTTGTGTTGCTTTTGAGGGGAAAATGTTGAGTGCTACCTAGGGGTGATTGGCACAGGAATGGAAGTAAAATGAGGCTTGTCAACCCTGGGGATGACTTTAATTATACAAATCATAATATGCAAACTTTCATGGAGAATGCATGGTATCCAAGCTATCCCACTGGAACCAGGAAGTTCTGGGAATGAGAATTATTGGTTATTATGCCCAAAGGGCTATCACACTGTGCATACCAGTTGACCCAGCAGGGTTTCTACTGGGCCTGTATCCCAAAGAGATCATAAAGGAAGGAAAGGGACCCGCAAAACTGTTTGTGGCAACTCTTTTTTGTAGTAGCAAGAAACTGGAAACTGAGTGGATGCCCATCAGTTGGAGGATGGCTGAATAAATCGTGGTATATGAATGTTATAGAATATTACTGTTTTATAAGAAATGATCTGGAGGATGATTTCTGAGAGGCTTGGAGAGATTTACATGAACTGGTGCTGAGTGAGATGAGCGGGACTAGGAGATCATTATACACGGCAACAGTGAGATTATACAATGATCCATTCTGATGGACGTGGCTCTTTACAACAATGAGGTGATTCAGGCCAGTTCCAATGATTTTGTGACGAAGAGAGCCATAATCATTCAGAGAGAGGGCTATGGGAACTGAGTGTGGATCACAACATAGCATTTTCACTTTTTGTTGTTTGCTTGCATTTAGTTTTCTTTCTCATTTTTTCCCCTCCTTTTTGATCTGATTATACAATATGATAATTGTAGAAATATGTGTAGAAGGATTGCACATGTTCAACATATATTGGATTATTTGCCATTTAGGGAAGGGAGTGGGAGGAAGGAGAGGAAAACTTTGGAACACAGGGTTTTGCGAAGGAGAATGTTGAAAAATTATCCATGGATATGTTTTGAAAATAAAAGACTTTAATTTAAAAAAAATAAAAATAAGTAAGAGTAGAAAAAAAAAGAGAATTATCAGTTGTGAGAGCTTGGGTAGAGCATCTCTGAATCTATACAATGGGGAAAAAAAAACATTATCCCCCAGGTTTATTATTAGACTCAAATGAAATGAGTCTAAAACATATGCCTCCTTTAGGGCTAGGGGACCTTAAATCCTCCTTTTTTTAAGATTAAAAATACCAAGGCCTGAGAAATTTAAATGAATTGCCCAGCTAGGAACTCTCTGAGGTGGGAGCCAGGGTTTTTTGAGCCAGATCCAGAACCCTATCTCTTATTCCAGGCTACCTCTCATATGAAAAAAAGTGTTTCACACTGCCTCCAAAAATGCCAGTTCTTTTTTGTTGAATGTTGCTGCCAGGGTTCTGATTTTGCTAGGAGTTTGACTAAATGGCTCTTAGCACCCTTTTATACAGTTCAGAAATGCAGTAATTGAAATGATGATGATGATGACTCCAATCAGCAATATTCCAGGGTAAGCTTTCAGCTGATAAAACTCACAAACACAAATAGAGTCCCAGAAACAAACCTTCAGAAAGATGCTTTGGGCCTGGGCAACGGAGACGTTATTTTTTGGATTCCTTTTCCCAGCTTTAATATCCTGAACTGTTGGCAGTATTTTAGACTTATTTCTTTCTTAATGTCATCGATTACCACACGTGAAAAATTTTCTTCCCTCTCCCCTAAGGCTGGGTAGTAAAAATAAATGTTTTCTTAGGCCCTGAAACAAAGAATACTAAGGTTACACTTAGATATTTGCTTACAGCTTTCCAGTTCTTAAATCCAGCTCAGAAAACAAGTGAAGGGCTCCAAACTAGACCTGGCATCCACTACAGAATTCCAAGGGATGCTTGTAACCGAAGGAGACCTCCCTCATCCCAACAACAAACTTGGTGTCGAACTCTGAAAACATGGAGCTGTCAAGAGTCAACATTTTGCGGCTACAGGTCAAATGGTCTTTTTCAGAGACTCAGGGGCCACTTTCCCCGTTTGCCCAGCTTCATACAAAGGCTAGCTGTTTGGTGTTTCTAAACTCAGTTCTGCTCTCTGGGGGTGGGAGGCTGATGGACATGTGATTTGATAGCACAGAGTGGAAGTGAGAAACTTAGCTTTTGAAATTTTATTCTGTTTTGTTTTGCCCAATTAAGCAAATCTGCCCCTTTCTGTCTCACTCTGACTTTCAAATGGAATCCTGGCAGAATTTCAAAAATTGCTTTTCCCTTTTGGCATTGGTAAGTGAATGGTACAGATCGGGGACGGGAGAAGTAATGGGAGAATTTAAAGAAGAAAATAAAGGATTTCTCTCCATTTGAGGTGTTTTCAACCATACTTTAATTGCATTTGAGCTCCAAGAGTAACTTAGCTAGGTTCTTCTCCCAAACTCCTGCAGGGATGAACAACTACCACCCTGTTTTAAAAAGCATGTCACTACTTGTTTTGGTATAGTGGAAAAGGTTTTGGAGTCAAAGGATACAAGTTCAAATAGTACCTTTGAAGCTCATTACCCATGTGGCTAAGCACCCTGACTTCTGTGATTCTCAGTTTCCTTTTCTGTCAAATAAGACTGGAAAGTCTCTGAGTTCCCTTCCAGCTCTAGATTTAGGCTTGGGTTCAAATCTTAAAAGTAGTTCTTGAAAGGTCTTGGTTATGTCATTTTTCTGGATCTCAGTTTTCTTATGTTTAATATGGTAAGTAATATCTGAGATTCCTCTAAATTTGGTAAAACAACAACACAACAATTAAAAAAAAACACATGAAAAGTTGTGGCAGTAGTCTTGCGGTTCCTTTTCCAGTAATTTCAAAGTTGTGACTTTTTGAATGAAATCTTCTAACAGGACATGGTCCATATCGGCTTTTTTTGAATATTAGGAGCTCCCAGAATTCAGTTCTCTACTGAGAGATGGCGGTGTTCCCAGGCAGAACCAGCGTCTTGGCAGCCAGGAAGACTGAGGAAAACTGGTTGCTGAAGTATTTAAATCATTCTGATGGCGTCTTTGGTCCTTGGTGGCTAGGAGGGTATAGACAGGAGAGAGTCTAAATTTTACTGTCCAAGCTACTCCTAGAGCCAGCTGGGAGGAGCCCTGATTATTTCAACCTTTTGATTTTAATTAGGCCTTAAAAAAAAAAAAACACTTAAGTAGGTCTTTATTGCAAGTAGTCCTTGGTTCAGTTCCTCATTCAATTCTTTGAATTGGAAAATTCAATAGTTGCTGTATCCAACCAGGAGACAAAGTTATGATGTCAACCCTTGAAGTTATCTTTCAAAAACCTGTATGATGCCTCACTAAAACTTCTTCTTCTTTCTTTTTTTCCTTTGCTGAGGCAGCTAAGGTTAAGTGATTTGTCCAGGGTCACACATAAAACTTCTTTTTTTTAGGAAGTTAGTCCACCTTATGGCAACAAGTTGAGTAGTCTTAATCTTCCTAAGGGAGTCTTCCCCCCTTGTTAATGGTGGTTCTACTAGGGAAGTTAGTCTTTCCCTTTGTTAATTGCTAAAACTTCTCTTTGGAACTTTAGCTCTTTGCCTTTTGATTTTGAGAAGATCTAAATCTACAAATTCTTTTGATTCACCTTGTGACACCAGCCAAAAAATCCAGTATATTTTGGAGATCAAACCTCCATTCCCCAATATTTGATGGATTGTACAAGCAGAACCTGAAACACCAATATATTTTAAGAGATTCAGCTCTTCTGCATCCCTGTATCTCATCAGAGTCAGGAAAACTCTTCTTAATGAGTTCAGATTTGGCCTCAGGCATTAACAGTGTGAATCTCTTTGCCTCAGTTTCCTCTTCTATAAAATGAGTTGGAGAAGGAATTGGCAAACCATTCCAATATCATTAGCAAGAAAATCCCAAATGGTATTTTCATCAGACATGACTGAAAAACAACTCAAAACAACAACAAAATGTGAATCTTAATAATGCCTACCTCAAAGAGCACTGGACCTGGAGCCAGGAAGATTCTTCTTTCTGATTTCAAATCCAGCATCAGATACTTCCTAGCTGTGTGACTCTGGACAACTCAGTGCTTTTTGGAAATGGAAATGGCAAAGCACTCTGATGTTTCTGCCATAAAAAAACCCAAAATGGAGTCATGAAGAGTTGGACATAAGTGGAAAATGACAGAACAACTGTATATGCCAGGAACTATATGAAGAACTTGGGACAAAAAAAGCTGAAATAGTGTCTACTCTCAAAGAATTCACATTCTAATTTGAGAGACAGTAGGCAAATAACTATGGAACAGACAGACCCATCAGAGAAAGGGTAAACTGGAGATCAATAGAGCTTTAAGCAGACACTAAGATTTAGGGTCAAGAAAAGCTTCCACTAGAAGGTGGGGTTTTAGCTGGGACATGAAGGAAGCCAGGAAAGGCAGGAGGTAGAGGTGAGGAAGGAGAGCCTTTCATATGAGCTCAAAACAACAAAGCAATAGCAAAGATGTCATTGTTAAGGAATAGCAAAGAATATGGTGGGGCAAAGGGATTATAAAGGTATGAGAATACCAGAAAAGGTTGGGGATGGAGGAGCATATCACAAAGGGCTTTAAATGGAGGATTTTAAATTTGATCATGGAAATAGTAAAGAGTCATGGGAGTTTCTGAATAGGGACCAGCATGGTCAAAGTTGAACTTTAGGAAAATCACAAATAATATAAAAGCTAGAATGTATACAGTGCTTTAAAGTTTTCAAAGTACATTAAATATTACCTCATTTGATCTGCACAATAATCCTGGGAGTTAGGTACTATTATCACTTTTACTTTATAGTTGAGAAAACTGAGACAGAGAAATCAAATGGCTCACTCAATATGCCATAGATATACATCGAATTCCATATTTGATCTCGGGTTTTCTTGACTCTTCTTACCCTGATTCTGTACTGTTGTTCATGCCCAAAGGTTGGTTACTTGGATAGTTATCAAAGAAAATAGGTTCCTGAGGCAGAGAATGTATCTGGGGACCACAAAGGGAGATTGGCATTGGTAAGTCAATAGAATCAAAGGGACAGTCACAATTGTAAGTCAGGCTAAAGGTAAATGAAATTGAGTGTCCAAACAAGCTTGAACAAAGAATTTACGTACATCACTTGTCCCTACTCAAACAAGTCATTAAAACAATGGACTACCAGGTTTGGTGTGAGACGAGGAAAACAATCTCCTTTGGGGAAAGAGTAGTGGAGTCTAAATCTACATGCCAGAGTGTACACATAAATAAAAGATCAGGTCAGGTCAGGTTAGGAATTTGGGTTTTTCCAAAGAGTTGACATCCAAGAAGCAGAGATCAATAAATCATGTCACAGATAGCAAGAGGGAATTTTCAAGGAAGATTGGGATTTTTGAATTTTCAGATTAAAAAAAAATACTGGGAGAAATGGTTACCACATTGAATAATAGAGTCCCAAAAGAGCTCCCTTTGAAATAAGTTGAGCCAATTTGCTAATAATAAGTGTAAAATTCAATATGAGGGTTCAAAAAAATCGATTTCACTAGTGCAAGAGAAAAAAAGAATGATGCTTAGAGGAAAGATCATCAGAAAAAAAAATCAAAGACTTTAGTAGACCAAGAGCTTAATGTTAGTGAGTAGAACAATATATTAGCCAAAAATAAGTTAACTTGACTTTATACTATATTAATTTTTTTTTTTAAGGATGAAGCTCAGAAGGAGGGATGTGGTGGTGTTCAGGGCATTGATACAATTCTAGCCAATGTTCATATTAACCTTTACATTTTACAAAATGCTCTGCGTTTATATCAACTCATTTGATCCTCCACAATAGTTCTGGGAGGCATTCATATCCCATCTAGGCCAAAATCAGTCCTTGGAGGTTCTGTCTTTTTTGAGGTAATCTCAAAGTATCTTGGGAGAATTACTGCTTTATCCCTTTATTTTTGCTGCTTTGAATCTGCCTTTTTGTGGGGAAATTTCCTACCTACTCCACTAACTTCCCAGAATATCCCCTAGAAACATGCATATTTTATTTATTTATTAAAACTTTTTATTTTCAAAACATATGCATGGACAATTTTTCAACATGGACTCTTGCAAAACCTTGTGTTCCAAATTTCCCCCTTGTAATGGGCTGAGGTTCGAGTTGATGCATTGAGGTCCCAAGCACGTGAGGCTAAATAGTAATTGGACCATACTTTATTAATATATATGCTTGGAGAAAGAATGGCCCCCGCCCACTCTTTGTGCAAGTCCTGATGTGTTTATAGGAAATGACGTTTTTGGTGGGTGGAAGTAGGGGAGTGAAAAGGGAAGCAGAAAGAGAGATTGCTGGCTGGTGTCTTGTCACAGCTGCTCGCATTGCTATCATGACTGCCCTTTACCTCCGATCCCCCTCTGCTAGCTGGCTTCTTGTCACAGCTGCCTATATTGCTATCACAATCCTTCTTCACCTCTACTGAGAATAAAGATTGAAGATTTTTCCTTTAACCTGAATTCCTGACTCCAGCTGATTTTAAATACATGGTCATCACACCCCCTCTTCCTTCTTCCCTCTACTCCTTCTCCTAGATGGCAAACAATCCAATATATGTTAAACATGTTCAATTCTTCTGTACATATTCCCATAGTTATCTTGTTGCCCAACAAAAAACAGATCAAAAAAGTAAAAAAAAATGAGAAAGAAAACAAAGTGCAAGCAAATAACAACAAAAAAAGTGAAAATACTATATTTTGATCCACACAGTTCCCACAGTGCTCTTTGGATGCAGATGGCTCTCTTCATCACAAGACCATTGGAACTGGTCTGAATCATCTCATTGTTATAAAGATCTATGTCAATAAGAATGGATCATCATATAATTTTGTTGCCATGTACAATGATTTCCTGGTTCTGCTCATTTCATTTAGCATCAGTTCAGGTAAGTCTCTCCAAGCCTCTCTGAAATCATCCTGCTGATTTTTCTTATAGAACCTCTTATAGAGAATTACATTCATATCCCATAACTTATTCAGCCATTCCTCAATTGAGGGGCGTCCACTCAGGTTCTTGCCACTACAAAAAGAGCTGCCATAAACATTTTTGCACATGTGGGTCCCTTTCTCTACTTTATGATCTCTTTGAGATGCAGGCCACTTGAGACACTGCTGGAGTACTTTGTTATCAATAGGAAATTCTAATTCCTATAATGCTCCCCACCCCCTACTCCCATCTCACTCCAACAACCCAGATGATAGTTGACTCTGGGAGAATAAATCAAATCAACAGGCACATATCAAGTACCTGTCATCTGTACCAAGCACTGTGCTAATCTGTAGGGATACAAAGAGGGCAAAAACAACACCTGTACCTCAGGACTTCACCAAAGTGAGCATTAGGCAAATCCCCAGGTCTGTACCAGATACCTCCAAGATAGAATGGAGGTAATGGCAGAGGAAAAGTGGTCACACTAAATGGTACAAAGAAAGGTGGGATTTTATTTGAGAAATGAAATATGTAGAGAGATTGCAGAGAGACAATAAATGAAAGATGAAAACTAGGGTTCATGTAAAAGGAAATGTTCTAGATGAAAAGGTCAACCAACTTTTATTTCCAAATACGGGATGGTGGGAATGTGGTCCAATCTGGCATTTAGCAATGGCCCTTAAACATGTTAGGTGCCTAATAAAGGCTTAATGAATTAAGTGATGGGAGGTAGACATTGGAGATACCTTAACTGAGGGTGATATGCTAGGGAAAATGGGTGACTCTTAGCTAAAATGTTGTGAGGAAAACTGAACACTTGATTGTAGTTTCTGACAATGGAAAGGTTGTAGAATTCAAAGAAAAATTCTTTCGAAAAAGGTTGAATTAACTACAGTCTGGTTCAGGTGAAGAAATGAGTCCCTTTGCTCAAGATAGAATTTTACACTGAGATGGAGCCCTGGAATGAGCGTAGGATTGCAAGAAATCTCATTATTGTCTCTGAGTGACTGCTCGGAGCTGACAGGGGTGCCTCGAATCCTGTTTCTAGTGGTTGCCACCCAAAGGCTCAGGTATATAATCATTCAACATGTAAACTTTAATTTGGGAGAGACTTGCACAGAGATTAGTCATGGAAGAGGGCACACAGCCCGTGAGAGAAGAGCACCTGTGGCGATGTACTAATCCCCAGATGAACTATTTCTCTGGATCTGAATTTATCAAGTCAGAAGATGAAGTGGATCGGTTCTTTGAATCATTAAAAACTCACACTGTCTCTGAGCTGAAAAGCCTTGAGGTGATGCTTTATGAGACTGATATCAGACAATAACAGAGCAAAGACCCTGAGTGTAAGCTCTAATAATACCTCATGATGCCGATGTGTCAGGAAGCTTCCTGCTTGCTTATCCTGGACAGCACCATAGTTATTAGCTGATACTGCTTCATCTCTTAGTTGTTTGGAATATAGAGACATATTAACTCACTCTGAACCTAGTCAGTTACTGCTAAGAACAATATATTTTAGAAAGATGAGCCATAAGAAGTCAAGTGATCTAATGGAAGAAATTCTGTTGTTAACAGGATGGGATCTTGATGAAAAGAGGGTTTTCTGGGGTCAGGTAGGTGGCGCAATGGATGGAATACCAGTCCTGAAATCAGGAGGACCTGAGTTCAAATTTGGTCTCAGACACTTAACATTTCCTAGCTGTGTGATCCTGGGCAAGTCACTTAATGCCAATTGCCTCAGCAAAAGGAAGGAAGGAAGGAAGGAAAGAAAGAAAGAAAGAAAGAAAGAAAGAAAGAAAGAAAGAAAGAAAAGAAGGAAGGAAGAAAGAAAGAAAGAAAGAAAGAAGAAAAAAGAAAGAAAGAAAAAAGAAAGAAAAGGAAAAAAGAAAAAAGAAAGAAAGAAAAGAAGAAAGGAAGAAAGAAAGAAAGGAAGGAAGAGAGAGAAAGAAAGAAAGAGAAAGAAAGAAAAGGAAAAAAAAAGAGGGTTTTCTTCTACTGGTCTAGAGCTTGCAATGCAAAATATATAGATATAGACATGGATCAGGATGACCTGCATGCATTGGGAGACCTTGGCCATTTTAAGTTAAGGCTTTTACCAGGTCTCAAGAAGACTATTAGCTATGACCTGACTAGAGCTGAAGTAGTGGACAGGGTTCAAAGGGGCAGGGCTGTCAGGATGTCTGCTTTCTCCTTCTCTTGGACCTCTTTCTGGAGGGCAGAAGTAGGGATGCTGATTTTTCCCTCTCTTTTCAAGTTTCCCTGTTGAGCAGAAACACAGAAGGACAACACAGGTGCTGTCTGTCCCCTTTCCTTCTTTCTGCATGGTTTAGTCGGGAGGTATTCATGGCACCATGTCAGATTGGCCCTCCTGGGATCAAAAGAAAGATCTAATTCTATTCTATTTACAGAAATGCGTGGGTGCCTTGTATTTGCAGAGTGACTATTCAGAACGATATTCTCAATTTACAAAAATCACTTTTAAAAAATGAATTTGTGTTTATACGAGGCTACACATTTTCCCCAAGGGTAATACGCTTCATAATCCAGATCAAATATCTTTTTTCCTTTTGTCATGTTGTAAAACTGATAATTCACCAGAATATAACCATCCAGGCCTGATATTGAACACTGATGAAAAGATCCCAAGATATTGGCCGGTAAGGATGGGATTTTGGTGAACCTCAGAATCTTATGTTAGTGCCTGTGATGACAATATAAATATAGCATTTTAACATGAATATTTTACTGATCTTTAGAAGGAGCATGATGGAATGAATAGAGTGTTGGTTTTGGTGTCAAGAAGTCATGGGTTCAAGTCCTGTCTTTGACATATATTGGGTATATTAGCTTGGGCCAGTCATTTAATACCTTGGTGTCCCAAGCAATTCTCTATGACATAAACAAAACTCTATGACTTATAGTGACAGATATCACAAGTACTGGTAGAAAAATATCCTTGAGATAGTTCCCCTTTCTCCCATCAAAAGTTGTTTAATTCAAAACAAAATAGGACAATTCAGTGTCACTGTTCACTGCCTCTTGCATGGGCATATTGTATATGGAAGCCATTCCTCTTCATTGGGCATCTTGGTTCCCACAGTCCACATGAACTTTTTCAAAGTAGATGTTACCCATTTGAATGCCATCTTCTAAGAACCTTTGAGCATGAGATGGAGCAAGTGGCTAGAGAATGGGTTCAACTACTTGTTGACAATATACCTTTAAGTCCCTGCCTTCAAAAAAGAAAATCTTTGAGTTTTAATGATCATTTTCTTAGGATCAAACTGATGTGAGCATAATGGTGGGTAGAGGGGAAAGAACAAACAAGGATGGGGCTGGTGGTGGAATCTTAGAGAACAGGAAAATATGAAAAGAAACCCCAGCACATGATGAAAGAAATGATGATAAGTTCAGAAAATGAAACCTTTGGTAAGAAAGACTAATTTATAAATTTCAAGAACAAATGGAGGGCGTGAAGGTGAAAATTAGTTCAATAACTAGTAGTTTTGGCACTTGGGGCAATTTATGTTAAATGTATACTCAGTGCAAGTAGCACATATCAATCTGCATTGTCCAAGAACCTGTTAGGACTATGTATGGTTCTAGTCTGGGATTAAAAGACAAAAAAAGATACAGTATTTACCCTCAAGAAGCTTACAATATATCAACATATACCACAATGTCAACATTTGATACAAAGTACTACAAAGTAATTAGAAGCATCGAGCCCTCCCAAGTACAAAAATTAGAAAAAAAATTCTTGACAAGACTTAGAGAGTACTAGAAGTTCCAAGAGATAGAATTAGGGAGGAAAAAGATCCCAGACACAGAGAACTTGTGTAAAGGTACAAAGGAAGAATATAGAATGGTAACCTTTGAATGAGTCCTGAATGGGGCAGTTTAGTTGGAACTCAGAATATGTGAAGAAGAAAGTAGTGACTTTAATCTGGAAAGATAGTTGAAGTCTGATTGTGAAAAGCATGAAATGTAGAAATATATGTGTTTTATCTGAAGGGCATTAGGGAAGCACTCAAGCCTTTTGATTGGACTCTCACTGTAAGAATACTGATTTGTTAGTTTTTCTGAGGATGGATTGGAGAAAGGAGAGGATTGAAATTGGAAGAACCAATCAAATTTTATCCCCCAGGCAAGGTTCCAAGCAAGCATGCTGGTCTTGTGAGTAGACAGATAGATAAAGATGTGAAAAATATTATTGAGGAGGAATCTAAAACTTGGCAAGTGATTGGATATAGGAGGTGAATGAGAGAGCAGAGTTGAGGATGATTTTCATATCTATGAACCTGTCTAGATGGAAAAGATAGTCATGCTCTCAAAAGGAAAAAAAAGCTAATTTAAAGGAAATAACAATGAGTTTTCTCATGAACATGATGGTTTTGAGGTGCCAGTGGGACTTCAAGTTGTTGTAGCGGTCCAGTAGGAAGTAGGTGATGGAGACATAAGTGAAAGATAGTTATGGAGATTCTGGCATGAAGTGAATCTGAAGAGAATGCCAAAAAAAAAAAAAATTGTAAACCAAGAAGAAAAGGGCACAGGAGAGAACCCTGGGATATAGGAAGACATTTATAGACATAGAAGGAACAAAGAAGGATGGAGCCATTATGCTCAGAGATGAAAATCTCAATTTTAATCTCTGCTATCACTGGAAGGGCCCAGATCTGATAGAAAGGAGTTTAACCTCCCCGTCTTTTTTGTGAAGCAATTAAGGTTAGTTGTCTAGGGTCCCATAGGCAGTAAGTTTTAAGTACCCGAGTCTGCATGTGAACTTAGGTCCTCCTGTCTTCAGAGTCAGTATTCTATTCAGTATGCCATCTAGCTGCCCTAGCAGGTTACTTCTGTAAAAATGATGATGATGAGGATGATGATGATGATGATGACACAACAACAACAATAACACAACAACAACACAATAACCCAAATTAGTTTCCTTTCCTGGGGAACATTTAGGTCAGAATCATAAGACTCGAAGGGCTGTATAGGTTCCTCTAGTGAAATTGAGCCTCGAGGGCTTGTTGGAGGGTATCTCACCAGAAACCTCAATGTCATTTTCCTTTCTGGAGAGCATTTAGATCTTTAGAGAAATGTCCTAAGACTGGAGATATATAGTATCTAGAGTGAAGGTGAACCTCACCAGAATGGGACAGTCAGATCATGAATTATGAGACATTATAAATCCTTTAATGCTGTTTCTCATTTTCTATGTGATGTTATAAATAATTCATTTTCTTACCTTTAGAATTTGTATGGAAGGTGGGTTTCTTTTGTCCTGTACTTGAGTCTGGGGTGTAGACATATCATTTGAAGCCCAAGATATGAGATTTAGGACACATTCCAGCTTTAAATTGTTTCATGTATATGTGGAGCTCAAGTGTTCAGGTCATGAATTTTATGATTTTATACACACACACACACACACACACACATACATAATGTGCACACATTCATACCTGTATATAATCTTTATCATCAAGGGCAGTGGAAAATTCACAAAAGTGCCCTATTCTTTCAAAGTCTTCAACACTGAATTATTCTTCCTGCATCTATCTTCATACAGAACATTCTTTCTATTTTAAGTCATCTTCTCACATGTCTTTCTCCAGCTGTGGCCAATCTCACCTTCCTTTCAACACCATGCCCCAAATAAACTATTTCTCTTAAACCTAATAAGGGAAAAATCTGTTTATCTGTCTATCTCTATCCATCCATCCATCTATCATCTCTCTCTCTCTCTCTCTCTCTCTCTCTCTCTCTCTCTCTCTCTCTCTCTTTCTCTCTCTATCTATCTATCTTATCTGTTTATCTCAACTTGTTGTGAGATACTTGTGGAGGAACAAAGAAAAGTTTACATTCTGACTTCTGTGAAGATTTTACAATAAATCTCTAAAGTTTCTATCACCTGAGGCTTGGGCTTCCTTAGGGAAAGTCAATGAAGGCATACATAAATCCCTTGCTAAAAAAATGAATGATCTCTGAGTTTCCTTTCAAGGAAACTAGCTATCTATCATCTAGCTATCTATCTAGCCATCTTATTTGTTTATCTCAACTGCTTGTGAGATACCAGTAGAAGAACAAAGAAAAGCTTACATTCTGACTAATGTGAAGATTTTACAATAAATTTCTAAACTTTCTATCACTTGAGACTTGGGCTCAGATCTTTAGGGAAATGTCCTAAGGCTGGAGATATATAGTGGAAATCAATGAAGGCATATGCAAGTCCTTTGCTAAATAAATGAATGAGCTCTGAGTTTCCTTTTGAGGAAACTTTCTATCTACCTGTATATTCATATATACCTATATATGATAATATGTTATATATTTTATCCAGAAATATATTTCTCTATATATCTATAGATTTGTGTATATATATATGTGTGTGTATGTATATATGCATATGTATGTATGTGTGCATATGTATATGTGGGTATATGTGTGTGTGTGTATGTGTATGTGTGTAGCCCAGAGATAGCCTGTGACTAATTAAATTAATTTAAAAATCAAATTAAAATTAAGGAACTTCATTATTTTTCTTAGTGGAAAGAACATGTTAGTTTTGAGAGAAATTCAGCAAGACAAGTCACTTTCAAGTGAATGTCTCATCAGTTGGGGCTGATAAAGCATTAGGTGGCCAGTGGTGAAACTTGATGAAGAAAGGCTGAAAGTTTATGAGATCAGATTATGTTGTGAAAGTTCAACAAAACTCAAGTTTAAAGCAATAACAATAGGGACCCAGTGGATATGCACTTCTAGCAAATTTAAATTGCTTGTGTCTCTTTTCTTCTCTGCCCATCATCTTTCTAATGAAAAGCTTGAGAAAATAATGAAATTCCACTGAAATATTACTATGTTTTTATTCACTTTCTTGAATCCTAGAGAAGGTAAATCTGATGTCAAAAAATGTGAATTGTTGGAACTAGATACTTAACCTGTGCCTGATCCTCTTCAGGGATTTGGACTCCATTAACTTCACAGGGCACTTTGCCCTGAGGCAGGGACTATAGGGCAAAATGATAATAACCACAGGGCAATGGTGAATTAGTAAGAATCTTCCCCACTGGGAAAGAGTAAAGGCAAAAAGAAATGCCCTCTTTTTACAGTCTCCCAACTAAAATGGCAATTAAAATATCTCAGGCACCTATGTGGCAGAAAGGGAGGCTCTTTCTGATGTTAACTCTTGATCAGTAATCATTATGTTGTCATTGAGGAAAACTTTAAGAGGCTATTTGGGAGTTAGTAGCAGAACTTTGAGTCCCGTGCTCCCAGCTAGAATGACTTTGGGCAGCTTTGAAAACTTGGACATGGGTTTGACAAGATGATCAAAATTTAAAAATTTGTCTCTCCATTTGGGTCTTCCTAAGGAAGGAAAATGACAGTATCTAATAGCAAAGAGCTTTTAAACTGGAAAAATGGAAAGAAAAACATCTTGCAGCCCAGTTAAGAATGCACTCCAAAGAAGAGGGATGGAGCTCCCGGCTTCTGGATTCTGCCCAAATCAACAAAAACCTAATGTGAAGATGGAGCCTTAATCATCTCTGATGTTTTTGAGAGAGGCGGATTGACCTAGTACATAGAGTACTGAGCCTGATGTCAGAAGGAATGAGTTTCTAACTCTCCAGTAGATACTCTGTGACTCTGGACAAGTACTTCACTAGTCAGCTTCGATGTTCTCATCTGCTAAATAAAGATGCTTAGTCTTTTCAGTCATGTTCTATTCTTTGTGACCCCATTGGGGGTTTTCTTGGGAAAAAATCCTGCAGTAGCTCACTTCTCCATTTCATTTTACAGATAAGGAAACTGAAGAACCAGGGTTAAGTGACTTGCCCAAGTTCACATAGCTAGAAGAATGGATTTGAACTCAAGTCTTCTCGAATCTGGACTCAGTATTCTATTTACTGTGTCAGCCAGCTGACCCAATAGTATTTACCTCCCACTGGTATCAAGAGGGACAAATGAGATAGCATTTTAGAAAATCTAGTGAACCTTGAAGCTCTATAGAGATGTAAGTTATTGTTATGATGCTTGGATTCATTTACGTAAGGGATTTCATAATCTGCACAGTGAATTGGGAACTTTACTATTCCAAAACTACCATGGATTTTAGATTGTTTTTGTATTAACTAAAAGTCAGCGGGCCTTTCCTCAAATGATTACTTAGGGGCCTCCTGATGGACACATGCTGTACATATCTAAAGAGAGTTGTAAGAAAGAAAATGCTTTCAAACATGTGAAACACTATACATGTATTTATACGTGAATATATATATAATTACACATATGTGGCTTATTGTATTATGTATTATATAATTATTATAATTATTTTATTTTTTAGTCTGGACCAATAATTTTATCAGCGAGAGGGAATTATGCTGTGGAAACTGTCTCCCCTGGTTGCCAGCAATTAACTCATAGCCTTAAGAGGATTGCTTACAGGGCCTGAAATATTAAGCAACTTGCCCAGGTTTACATATCAGTCAGTTTAAAAAGCATTTATTAATCACTTACTAAATGCCATACAATGTGCTAGGTACTCTGAATAAAAAGAAAAAAAAATGAAGCAAGTGAGATTGGTGAGCCTTTATTTGTTTTGTGCAGCTCGCTATCACACCCACCATGTTGCTTCATGGTCTTTTTCAAGCCTCCAATCTCTTATCCTCCAGCCTCATCTTCAACTTGGAATCGAAGCTCCCTCTCAAAATATCTTCAGTTGTCGAGCATTCATGCAGAACCAGGCTTGGGATACTTCCCTGGCCACGTTGGCTGTGGCCGATGTAAGGCCATGACTTCCCATGCCTCTCCCTCTCATTCCCTATCCCCACTAAGTCTGATAAGAATAATCAAATGAGCAATAACATTCCTGGAAGGATATGATAATCAACTGCCTTGTGACTGTGATCTAGTCTCCTGTGACCATCTAACAATCTCCATGGCCACCTTTACCTTGCATGTATTGCCTTTCCCTATTCGAATCCAAGCTCATCAAGTGCAAGGACTGTGTTGTTTGCTTCAATTTGAATTCTCACTACTTAGCACACTGTCAGGCACATTGTAAATGGTTAATTAATGCCTTTATAGTCATTCATTATATACTCTTCTAATTACTATTTATTTCATACATGGTTATAATATTGTTATCAATACCATATATAATTGTCATTATTATTATCCTTCACTAAAATACAATTATTATAATAAATTAGGCTTCATTATAATAATTATACCATTTACTGTTTCCTTGTGGGATGGTGATGTTCACCTCATAAAATCATAAATGTAATCTATGCAATTTTGCTTCACTGATCTGTGTAATTACATATTATCATAATATTATTGTAAACATGGTAAAACAACATATCATTAGTTTTATTACATGCGAGGTGTAGCATTGTGGACTAAAAGTTTGCTGGGATTCAGGGATACTTGGACTCCAGTCCTACTTGGTTTAGGTACTTAATTCCTCGTTGTCCTAATAATTGTAACACTCTAAGATTTTCTGTTGCAGATCTACATTGGTGAATGGAATTTACATCCATCCTCATAACATTCATTTTACATTACATTTACCTCATAAATTTACATCCATCCATTCAATTTACACTCCATTCTTACACAGATGAAATTATTGATTTAGATCACAAAAGTAAAGTATGCCAATTTTCCACTAAAGTCTAATCGAATACTTTGATGTGTCCTGAAGGTTGTCTTGGTTTTTTTGAAAGTTTATTTCAGAGGAGAACAAATTAGTAGAGTCTGCTAAATTTTTAACATCACTAATAAGATGCTAAATCACTCTACCAATTGGAAAAACTTCAAGGAGAGACTAGATAGAAGACGGTGTCTCCTATCTGAAGACCAGTCTAAGTTTAGAAAAATTCATCACAAATTAACCACAGAAAGATGTATATTTTTAGTCACAGCAACTCTCAAGGACCTTCTTACTTAAAGTCACAGAGGCATTCTAGTCTGGACCGATGCAATATCCACTTTGAACATATCACAGTTTCTTGAAGATTATAATTTTTATTCATTCAGTGGATCTGAGTGCTGTTTGTGCTACTAGGAAATGAAGCAATAGGGAAATCCTAGAGATGGCCAAATTAAAACTATTATGAAGTGAATTCCTTTTTTCAAATGATAAATTTTTATTTTTAAAATAGAGGCAAATATAGTTTTCAACATTCATCCTGACAAAACCTTGTGTTCCACAATTTTCTCCCTCTCTTCCCCACATCCCCTCCTCTAGACAATAAATAATCCAATATAGTTTAATGTGCAGTTCTAAACATATTTCCACACTTTTCATGCTGCACAAAAAATTAGATCAAAAAAGAAAAAGTGAGAAAAAAAACAAGTAACAACAACAAAAAAGCTGAAAATACTATGTTGTGATACACATTCAGTGCCCAGATGGCTCTCTCCATCACAAGATCATTAGAACTGGCCTGAATCACTTCACTGTTGAAAAGAGCTACATCCATCAGAACTGATCACCACACAATCTTGTTGCTGTGTACAATGTTCCCTTAGTTCTACTCACTTCACTTAGCATCAGCTCATGTAAGTCTTTCCAGGTCTTTCTGAAATCATTCTGCTGATTATTTCAAAAAGTGAACTTCTTAATTTTTTTTTTTGATTTCCACCTTCATGCAATACTAATTAATTCAAAATTGAATGCTCAGAGATTCAGGTAGTCCCAAGAATTCATAAGTAATTGCTTATTTTAAGCTCTTCGTTTCAGGCATCTATTTGGCATTTGATAATTTGGCAGTGATAATAATAAGCCATTCCTTTCTGATACCTGAAGAGGTCATACATGAAATAAGTTTCCTCAGTTCCATTCCTGATGGATAGGAATGCCCAACTTCTGGAACCTGTAACCTTTGCAATCTCACATGCCCAAGTTCTCGTGAAAAGATTAATGCAACTAAAGGACTTCAGCAGGCAGATGATTTACCAGATAATGTTCTGGGTCTGACATGAGAAAGATGTGAGTTCAAAGTGAGGACAACTCACTTAATCTCTTTTTGCCTTAATTAAAGAAGGAAATGGCAAACTACTTTGGGATTCTTGACAAGAAAATTCCGTGGGGGGTATGGTCCATAGGGGCTCAAAAACTTGGGCACGACTGAGCAAGTAGCTTTGTCAGTCCATTTGTTCTCATCAGAAAGTAGACTCTTTTTATTTTGAAATTTGCCCTGGATATCTTGAAGAACGTGGCTTCTCTATCAGTGGAAGGTCAAAGATTTCAGCCTTCATTCTGCACTTTTACAATAGTGATAGAGACTAAAGCTTATTTTATTAATGGGGGGAATTTACCTGGTCAGCAGAGATTGAGCCTAAGATCTTTTTGAATATAGACATGCCAGATTACACATACACATACGCACACAGAGCCCACATGCAGACTTATGCATACATATGTACACATTCATGCACATCACTCCCAGACTGATCTTGAGCAAATAACATGATTTCACTGGGATTTAATTTCCCAATTATAGAATGAGGTGATTGGACTAGCTAACCTATAGGATTCTTCCTGCTTTGTTGTGATATGGGAGCCACCTGTCAGTGGCTGCTGGAGGTCTAACTCAGACTTGTAGAATGGATCTTTTCATGTGAGAGGATGAGGATAATGATGATGATGATGGTAATTCAAGGAGACTGAGAGGCCGTTGTATTGTGACCGCTCACCTCTTCTGTCTGCCTCCAATTTATTTTATTCCCAGTCCACAAGCAACACCTGTGTCAGTAAAGACTACCTTGCAACTCCTTCATATATTGTGATTCACAGCTATGGAGGTTCTCGGAGAATTGACCTGCCCCTTCACCTAGGCATGTCCTTAACACTGCTCTGTCTAGATTTGTACCAATGTAGAAATTCCCTGGATAGAAGCTCATGAAAAACCCACCCAGGACTTAGAAGAAGATAGGGGTAGCTATTGCGGTCAGGCTACCTGCCATTTTGTACCTTCCCCTTCTTCACTTCATAGCATCAAAGATAAGATACCTTCCTTCCAATTTTCCATGAAAGAAGGATAAAATGAATTCACTTGTAAAAGGAAGGATGTTATAATGGAGAGAAAACTTACTGACTGTGGGGCTGGAGAATGCTGACTTTGAACCTTTCCTCCTGTACTTGAGAGTTCTTTAACCATTTGCCAGCCAATGAACTAAAAAAAAAATTGCTGTAAAGGTAGCAGTAATGGTACCCTAGCTCACAGGGTAGTTGTGAGATTCAGAAGAGATAATATTTGTAAAGAGTTGAAGGATTTGGAAAAACTTAAAATACTATAGGAATGTTAATTAGTATCATTCATTCATTTAACCTCCATTTACTGAGCACTTAATGATATGAAATGAACTTTGCTGATTGCTAAGATTAAAAGTTTGGGTTTCAGAAGACTTCCCTGCAATGTGAAAAATAAGAATACAAACAAGTGTATGATATAGAAGAAAACTATTAGGTAATTACAATAATGTTAATATTTATAAAGCACTTTATAAATAGCATCTCATCTGATCCTTATAACAATCCTCTAAATCCAGCACTCTGTCCACTATCTCTACAGAAAAGGGTCTGTCAATAAAGCAGCAATTCAAGGGAGCATGCTCAGTGCTCTGAAGGAACTGCTAATGAGGATTTGTCCAAAAACAAGGCGACATGTTCAAAAGAGAAGGTATGGTTTATTGAATTAATAGAGGCTGGGGATTATCTAGGAAATATAGAAAACTACAGCACCTGCTTCAAATACAGTCCACTAAAAGTGGCACCTGAGGGCAGGGGAAATTGGTTCCAGAGTTTGGTACATTTGTCATGCCCCCAAATCTGATGCAAATACCAATTTGTTTTGCTGTGACACATAACATAGACAGCCTGCAATAAAGGCTCCACTTTGTACTTAAATAGAGTGAGACTCAGTGATTCCAGTCGTGTGGTGCATTTTACCAATGTGAGCAAATGGAAGAATGTGGGGAAAATTGGAAATCTCTACACTCTAGTGAAATTTTAGTGATGATGATCTGAGAGCTTATCCATGAAGGTGCTCTTTGAGCTGCTGCAGGAGGATGGCAGCCTGGCTATGTCTTCTCTGGACAATTCTTGGGCATGTATGTATGTGCACATGGATGGGTGTGGATATAGAAGTGCACATCATACACCTATTATATTGTACATGAATGTGCAATCCATTTATATAAGCACATACGTGTATGCATGTATATGTGTGTGACTCCGGGCAAGCTGTTTCACTTTGTTTGCCTCAGTTTCCTCATTTATAAAATGAACTGGAGAAAAAAATGGCCAATTGCTCCAGTCTGCCAAGAAAATCCCAAATGGAGTCAAAATTGAAATCGCTAAAAATAACAACAGATGTATATTCTCCTATATACACATACACACATGTATATGTGGGTATGCACACAATATACCACACATGTATATGTGTGTACATGTGTATGTAGAGGCATACATATGCACTATGTGTGTTTTAAATTCATAGGTGCACTACAACCACTTCTTATCTCTTTCTCTCACTACATGACTAATTCACTCCTTTTTAGAATTTTCTCTTATCTATCTATCTATCTATCTATTTACCTACCTATCTATCTCTATCCATTCATCTCATTTTTTCTCTCTCCATCCATCTAGCCATTTTCTCTTTGTTCATCCATCCATCCATTTTCTGTAGTTATCTCCATCCATTTATCTATCTTTCCTCTCTTCTATCTCTATCCATCTCTCTCTCTCCATCCATCCATCTTCTATAGCTATTTATCTAGTGCTATTCATCCATCTATCTATCTCTTTCTCTTATCTTATCTGTCTGCCTGTCTGTCTATCTATCTATCTATGTCTCTTTAAGACTTCCATGATGCTTTTTAGTTAATTTGAATATCACATGATCATTGACCCAGAGCTGCAGGAACCTGAGAGGGCAAACCCAAACTCTTCATTTTCCAGGTGCAGTTGAGGCTGAGAATTTAAGGGACCAATCAATTCTCCCATCTCCTGCCTTAGTAAATATCTGAGGCAGAATCCAGCTCAGCTCATACCCTCCAAAACAGGCATTCATTCTGGGCTGGACTGTTTCACTTCCCAGCTCCACTTGGTGCTGGTGATCTCCTCTGCCCTAATTGTACATCTCTGCAATTTTTCTTTTGACATTTAGGTTAGCTGAATTTGGATCCTTTTGAAATGATCATTCTTCCTGATTCATAGCCAAGTGGCATCAATGAAAAAAAGTTATTATTAAAAAGAGAATTTTTTGAGTCCAGAGCAATTTAGGATTAATGGAATATCTGAACTATTCACTTCTCTTAATGCATCTAATATCCTCACTCCCTTCCTTTGTGGGCCTGGGTCAGCACTCGGGGAACAGTCTTGCATTTGAACTCAGAAAATCCAAGTTTCTTGAGTTCTTTTCCTTTCAGTTACTACTTGTGTAATTGTGGACTAGTTACCTGACTTCTCAGATCCTCCCTTAGTTGCTCAGTTGTAAAATTGAATTAAATAGCCTGTGAGATCTTTTCAGTCACCAGCCTGATTTTATGAAATTATGTTCCATCTTCAGGGTCTATCTAATACACAAACAATAAATAGGTACATACTTCTTGTTTATGCATTTTCAGTCAAGTGTAACTCTTTGTAACCCCATTTGGAGTTTTCTTGGCAAAGATTTGGAATTTTCTTCACTAATTCATTTTATAGATGAGGAAACTGAGCCAAAAAGGATTAAGTGACTTTGTTCATTCATACAGCTAGTTAGTGTCTGAGACCAGATTTGAATTCATGAAGAGAAGTGACTCCCGACCCACTGCTCTATCCATGGTACCACCTAGCTCTCTCTGTCTCTCGATCTTGATCTCTGTCTCTGTCTCTCTCTGTCTCTGTCTGTCTCTCTCTTACACACACATACATAGAGACATATCATTCATGTATATATATATACACTAAATTAATTAATGGAATAGCTATTTAATTGCTCATCATAATACACACAAATCACATTCTTTATCCACTTGAAATTTTTGCTGTCTGAAATACTGGATCTATCTTTTGAATGACTGGGAATCAATGCGATCACTATAATGCCATCTGTAAAGAATAAATTCACTATCATTGGGAGGAGGTGATAGAAACACCACATTGGGATGTTATAATGATAATAACAATAACAACAGCAACAAGTAACATAGTGATTTAAGGTTTGCAAATCTCTTTTGTCTTCATAACAACCCTGGAAAGTAAATGCTATAATTATCCCTATTTTACAGATGAGAGAATTGAGGCAGACAGGGATTAAGTGACTCATTGTCACAGAGCTTGCAAGTGATTTATTTTATTTGGTTCTTACACCAAGGTTTTTGTCGGATTATTTTCTTTTCCATTTCTTCTCTCTGTTTTTTGAAATTCTACCAGTATTTACCTTCCCCCTCCATCTCCCATAGCAGTTTTGCTTCTGATCTTATATTCTAAGTCAATGTTGTTCTATGCTGTCATGTTTCTCTAATTGGTAAGGAGAATAAGTATCTGCTGGCTGAGGCAGTTTGAAGGCTGGTTTTGCTTCATTGTGACCATTGTTTACATCAGTTAAAGTTTTCTAAGATAGGGTAATAGTCTCTCTCTCTTTTTTTTAACCTTTTTTTTTCATTTTTTAAAGTAGAGAAATCTATTCCAATTGGTTAAATTTAACTGAACATAGTGTGCCTTCACATTTCTTCTTTCTTCTCATTTGGAGATAATTTTTAGCTAATGATCTGATTGTGATACATTGATGATTGTGAAATTGCTTTCATGATTATGATCATTTATTTTCTTTCTGTTAAGATATTTGACTATGTTTGATACTTGCCATATCTAACACTTTCTGACTCTCTTCTTTAAAAAAAAGTATTTAGTGCATAAAGATAGTGGCTTCTGAGGAATCTATAAGCCTTTGACCTTTTCTTTAAAAAATAATTAATTTATCTTCAGAAGAATTTATCTCCTCCTTTCCTTGTTCCACTCCACCACACAGACATATTCCAGAAAAAAACTTACCTCTTTCAAACAAAATCCTTATGATGAATGTTTTTATTGGTCATTCTCTCTCTCTCTTTCTCTCTTTTCTTCTCACTGTCTCTCTGTCTCTGTCTCTGTCTCTCTTCCTTTCTCTCTCTTTTCTCTCTCTTTCTGTGTGTCTGTCTAATATATATATGTATGATTGTTTTAAGTCCCAAATTTCTTTGAAAGAAAAATGGTAGACTATTTCATTTTTCATTTGCAGGACTCCTGGTTTATCACTGACTTGATCAGAGTTTTAAAGTATTTCATTCCCCTGCCCCCATAAGGTTTTTGTCAATCTATAAATTGTTCTGATTCTACTAATATTTTGCTTTGTATCAGCTCTAGAGGACTCTCCAGTTTCAGAAGAAACTGCCCAAATTGTCACTTAGGGTATTATATCTGTATATGAATATGTAACATTCATATATCATGAGCTGGCCATTGACTAATAGGAAGGCATCTTCTCAGCTTCCAGTTTAGAATCACTGTGGAATAAACAGCTACCAGTATGTTCATATATCCAGGTTCTCTCCCTCCTTCTTTCATCTCTTCGAGGTATCAGCCTTCTAGTAAATGGTATCTTTGAGACAAAGGATATGCACAATTTAGCACATTTTTGACTCATAATTTCAAATTGCTTTCTGAAATAGTTATATTAATATACAGTTCTAACAATGGAATATTAGGGTACTTATTATACTACAATTCTTCCAGCATTTCTCATTTTCTTTTCTTTTTTTCTTTTGTTATTGTTGCCAATCTGATGGGCATGATCCAGAATCTCAGAATTCTTTTAATTTTATTAGTATTAAATATTATCAATGATTTAGAGCATTTTTAAAATGTGGTTTTTGATAGCATGGATTTTATCCATTGAAAAGATTTTTATATCTTTTACCATATATATAATAATTTATTTTTGTCTTATAAATTTGACTCGATCCCATATGTCTTGAATAATTGATTTTAATCACAGAACTTTGCTATGAAGATTATCCCACAATTGTTTCTTTCTAATTTTAATTGCATCAGATTTGTTTGTATAAAATCCAATAGATTTCATACAATTAAAATTGTATATTTAAGATTCTGTGATCCTATCTATCATATATTTAATCATTACCTTCCCCTGCCTTAGATGGTCTGGTCTGTCCAAGTTAATCCCATTCTCAATAAATTCTATTGGTTTCCTATTATCTCTAAAATCAAATATAAATTTCACTTTATGGCATTTAAAGATTTTTATAAGCTAATTCCCCACATTTACAACCTCTTTCTAAAACAAGGTCTAATCATGTCACCCCCACTCCACTAAGCAAACTCCAGTGACTTTCCAATGCTTCTAGGAACAAATAAAAATGCTGTTTATGATCGAAAGCCCTTAATAACTTAATTCCTTCTTTCCTTACCAATCTTATACCTTATTCCCTGATGTAATCACTCTTCAATCCAGTGTTACCAACATTATGACTGTTTCATAGATAGGGTATTCCTTTTCTTATCTATCCTAATGCCTTGAATGCACTCTCTCCTTATATCTGCTTTCTGGATTCCCTGTCTTCCTTCAAGTATTAGCTATAATTCCATCTTTCACAGGAAATCTTTCCAAATCTCTCTTAATTTTAGTGTCTTGTTAATTATTTTCTATTCATCCTATATATAGTTTATATGTACTTATTTGCTTGCTCTTTCACCTATTAGATTTTGAGCTTCATAAGGGAATAAACTTTTTCTTTTTCTTTTTTTCTTATATCTGTATTTTTCTTTTTCTTTATATCCATAATTAAGCATATTACTTTGTAGATGATTAATGAATGCTAATTGACTGATTTATATGTCTTGAATTAATTTCTTCCTTGTTCTAGTCTATTTCTAATGACACCTTTTTTGTTATTGTCTGTCTTGTTTCTATTTGAAATTTATCTCATTATATGGTGTAAAATAATGACTTAAACCTAAATTTTTGCTGAACTGCTTTCCTATTTTCTCAGTAGTTTTTATCAATCATGGAATGCTCTTCCCAGTACTATTACTGTGATCATTTGCTTCTAGATGTTATTTTATTAGTCTGCTCCATTGAATGATTTCTCTCCTTTTTAAACAGTCAGAACCAAATCATTTTAATGATTATAGATTTTTGTATAGTTTGAAATTTGGTACTGATACATAGTCTTTCATTTTCACTTTTTTCTCACCACTACCCTAGGGATTTTTTGCCTTTTTTTTTTGTTTGTTTGTTCTTCTGTATGGATTTTATTATTATTATTTCCTCCTCTATCAGATAGTGCTTTTTAGTCCAGCTTGTACAGCATTGAATAGGTAAGTTGAATAAGTAAACAGGCTTGTTAATTAAGTTATATTGGAATAACCTATTTTTTCAGTTATTTAGACTTGTATTTTTACAGTCTCTTTTATAGTTGAATTAATATGGTTCTTTTTAATCTATTCCATCTCTAATTTTTATTCACCAAAATATTTCTATTCTTTATCTTGTTATAACACAAGGATGACCCTAATTTTAGGGACTGCAGATTTTACTAAACTGGAAAAGTTTCAGGTGGCCCACAGTCTGTTGTTCAAGGACCAGAGAATCAATCAACCATTGGGTGATTAATCTTTTCATTGACTATGACAACTCATAAAACAGAAATATAAATTCTCTCCCTCCTTTCCTCTGCTTCACCCCCCCCCTTTTCCCTCTCTCTCTCTCCCTCTCCCCTTTCCTCTCTCTATTTCCTTCTGCTCCCCACCCCCATCTCTTTCTATTTCTCTGTCTCTGTCCATCTCTTAGTCTCTCTTTTCTCTGTCTCTCTGTCTCTCTGTCTCTCTCTCTCTCTCTCTCTCTCTCTCTCTCTCTCTCTCTCTTTCTCTCTCCTCTCTTTCTTTCTCTCCCTCTCTCTCTCCTGTTATTCTTGGCCAGCATCCTAAGCACTCTACAAAATGTAAATTACATCAGGGTCAGTTTCTGGACTTTTTGACTCCAAATCTCAACTGGACTGCCTTTTTAAAGCTTTTTAATCATATCCCACCATTATTCTTCTGTGTGATTATGCTATATACATAGAATATAAATCCAGTTCTGCACTGTTAATATTTCCAGGGGCAATCTTCCCTATCCCAGGACCAGCTTAGTATATCTTAAAGCATAAAATTGTTAGATGTACTTTTGGTGCTTTGAGTACAGATGTATTTGGTCTGGATTTTGAAAGCTGTAGAAGCAAGTTTAAAAGGTAATCAGCAGTGTGGCTGGTATTACCACTTTACTAAAGTTAAAAAAAAAAAAGAAGTTTCAGAGCTTCCTCTCTGAGTTCAATCAACTGTAGTTGAAAGAAAGGGTATGTGTGTGTGTGTGTGTGTGTGTGTGTGTGTGTGTGTGTGTGTGTGTGACTAGAATAACTCTGAAACATAGCAATTCTGGCTCACTCTATTTCCTATCAGGCAAGTGAGCTCAGGGAATAAACTCTCCCAAATGTATATATCAAGCAACTGCAACCAGCAAGTTTATAGATTTTGGCTACTGCCAGTTCCTTTCTGCATAGACCACAGCAAAGATGCACAGGGTCAAAAAAGAAGGATTTAAGCACTAGAGACATTCTAAGCCTGACTCTCTGCCAGAAGATTGCTTAATGAATGAAAAAAAATTGGGGTCTCCTTGTGGTATTAAGGCAGTCTCTGCAAATATCCTGACATTTAGCTTGGTATTCAACTGAGATGTTGAATATTTGTCATCTCCCCAAAATGACTTGAATCATATTACAATTCTTTGGTACGTGTGGTTGGCTTAACTGCAGGTGTTTGCTGCTAGTAGCTCAGAAAACACAAACATATGGTTATGAAATTTAAATACATATATATATATGACTTTTACTTGTTCATACTTATTTGAATAAATTTAAGAAATCATCCTTTTGAAAATCCATCAATATGCTCACTTTATAGCTGTGTCTATAAAGAATCTGGATGAAAAACATGAAATCCAGTCTGTCTGCTTAGTTTTGTCTACACAATGCCAAACACCTGGGTTTTTGGAAACATCTGGGTGTTTGGTTTTCCAAAACATCTGCAGTTTGGACCGCATTTTTATTTTTGCATTTCACCCAGATATTTGAACATCAGAGTAACCCAGATCAAATGTTTCTCCATGGGTTATTTTTACTCTCTTTGATATAACATACACTAACAAAAACAAGAATATAATAATTACTACATTGGGAAAGATTTTTCTTCCTCCTAGCCCAGAATTCTACTTTGATAGAAACACCAAGGAGCATGATTTCCAACCTTGATGTTGACCTCAAAGATTATATATATTTAATTATGCTTCTGGTATTTGTGAATTTATCTAAACCCACTTAAGCTCATCAACTCAGATATCTTCATGGATTAACAAGGTATATGTTTGTTATCAGGTGTAGGAAGTGTCACTTTTTATTGGTTCTAAATATATCTCTTCCAAGCTTGCCAGAGCCTTCCTGTAATAATAATTCTAAATCATGTTTATATAGTACTTTGTGGTAACAATGACCCTTCCTCATACACCTGTTGTAATATCAAGATCATTTCTCCCATTTTCCAGATGAGAACCTGTAGTGTTCTTTTCTTTTCTCAAATACAGTGGTTCTCTGGGAGCAGGTTTCTTGGGGGGCTTCTGGAGGCAGCCTTAGTTTCAGTTGAGTGTAATAATCACCTCAAATGCAGCCAGGTGTTAAAATACCACTTTATTGTCTCTTCCAAAATAGCCCATTAGCTTTCTTTGGTTCAGAGAGCTCTTGTTGCTACTCCTTTGCCTCTGCCTCTGCCAGCTTCAGCCTCTCCTCTTCCGAATCCCCAGTTCTGCCTGACTGCAGTCTCTAGCTTCTCAATCTCCTCAACTGACTCCTCCACTGACTCCTGGCTCTCAATATCTCCAACTGACTCCTCGCTGAGATTGAGAGCTTCTTATATATGATCACTTAAAGGTGTGAACTCAAAGGTTGACTCCTCCGAAAGTGGGATTGTGGGAGGTGTAAACTTGTGAATCTCCCGACTTGTGGACTCTAATGTGCAAGCTAATGTGTAAACTCTCTTAAAGGTGTGAGCTCTAAAGTGTGAACTAATTACATAAGCATTGTTTCTATCAATTCCATTGAGTTAACATTTTGTAAGGATTCTAATAAAAACCTATCTCAGAGACCCTCCCCACTCTATTACTCGGGTCCCACAACTAGAATTCTCAGAACAAGAGTTCCATCTAGTATTTTGGCTCTATCTCCTGTGGTCTTTCTTTTTCTATTATAAGAGATTCTGAAATTGTTTAAAAATATTCTGATAATTTTATTTCATGATAATTAGAATCTTGCGTAGTTTATTTATGATTTTAAACACATGATCCTGAGAAGAGATCCATTGCTTCATTAGACTTTCACTCTGAATTCATCTCCAATCTATCCTGTTTGTTTGGTTTGTTTATGTCTGTGTACATGTTGTCTTCCCCATTAGAATGTGAGGTTTTTGAGAACAGGGTCTGTTTTTGCCTCTTCATGTGTCTCTAGCACTTGGGACAGTCCTTGACACACAGTAGATGTTTAATAAATGTTTATGTTTTCATACTGTCAGAAAGGGTCCATGACCCAATAAGGGTTAAATTCCTTGTGTACTACATCAACCACTGTAGATTATCAAGAATTTACGGGCAAGTCTAGGTTCATCCCAACCAGAGCATTCATGTTCCCAATCCAAAAGATGAATGATAATAATAATCATGACACTTTGTTCCTTTGATAGGAAACCTGGAATCTTTGTTTTTCAGTACTCTTGCAGCTCATTTTTTCCCATTTACAACATGTGGAAACTTTATCTAAAAGAGGGAGAATTGGAATCTCATTTACCTTAGTTTCCCTGACTCAGTTTCCTGTTCATCTAGGAAGGGGCATAAAAAACCTACTTACTTTTTAAGGGCTTAGATGACCAGAGGCAGACTCTTAGACTTGGTGGGTACCTAATAGCACTTGAGCCACCCTATCATGCTGACTTGCTGTGTCCAAGAAAGCCAGATGCTGTTACACTCTTGTTTCGGGTCCTCCCTGTGAAAGAGCAAAGAAAATCTCCTCTTGTTCAATGACATGACTTACTCAGAAACATGATAAGTCTTGTTAAAAAATGGCATAGTATTTCCTACTTTCAAAACCCTTTCTGCTAATGCCTGGTGTTCTTCAAGTCTTTCTGCCCAGAGCAGCCTGACCATTATCACATCCAGATCCCCCTTTCCAGTTGTAGTCTAGAGTGTAGCTTTGTGTAATTGATGATGTAGATATTTTTCTCTATTTTAAAATTTTATCCTTTTCCATCCCCAAAGCTCTTTCTGTCTCTCTATGTATCTCCATCTTTCTCTCTCTCTATCACGTTCTTATGTCTATCTGTGTCTGTCTTTCTCTGTCCTCTCTTTCTCTTATTTCTCCTTCCCTTCTTCTCTTCCTCTCCTTTCTCTCCCTCTCCCCACCTGTAGAGCCCTGCCAAATGTTCCCACAGTTTATGCATGTGTAGTTGCCATCTCCCACTATGAATCAGGTGTCACCCTGAGCACTTGCACACTTGAAAATGGGTCTAAGCCTAGAGCAAATCCCTTAGTGAAAGTGTTCCTCTCCCCTTCTCCTATAACCATACACTAGATCACATAATCCAGCTTTTCCCTTCTTTATCATTATCACATCCCCTGGGATGGGATGGGAAAATCCTCTAGGATTTTCCCAAAATCATTGCTCATCAAAAGCAACAAAATTGAATGCTATAAGAGTAAAAATAAAAGAAATAAAAATAATAGTGCAGAAATCTGTTGTGAATTAGAGGAATGTCAATCCTATACTGAAAGCAAAAAGGGATCTCAGAAGTGTCTAATCCAATTGCCTCATTTTACAGATAAATGATTGAGTTTCAGTGACTTGCCCAGAGTAGTAGTAAGTGGGAATCAGACTTTGAACATGGGTCCTTTGACTCTGAATTCAGTTTTTTTTTCTATTGGACTTTTTAAAATTCTGTATTCTCTGGCTTGCTCTTCCCCACATGGTGATGTGCTTATCTCAAAGAAACCCCACCGCAGACGAGTTGGCCATAATTTTCTTTATAGAAGATGTGCTGCTCCTTGTCCCCTCCTCTCTTTTTCTTGTATTTATTGATACTATGTGTGGTTATTTCTTCCCCACCAACTTGTCTATTATGGAAATGACATGCAGAGATTTGTAGTTTTGAGGGTTCCCCTCTGTGTAGCCGATCTTACTAATAGAGGCTAAAATGACTATTTGCTAGTCTTGGCATTGTGACTGTTGGTATATATAGCTGGCCAAGAATCACATAATTTCTTCCTCAGGTTTCATAAAATTGTTGGGTGAATTCCAACCTGTTCCAGTTAGTGGGTTTAAAATATTTTGTATTTGCACTAATTCTAAATATAATTAGGGAAATAGGAGTTGCCTTAATGTCTCATAAAGTAAAAAGATAGAAATTCCAGCCAATCTTTCTTCCATCTTATTATTATCTCTAAGCACATTTTTTTTTTAAATTTTGAAAGGGCAAGTGAACAAGCATTTATTAAGCACCTCTTATATTCCAGGTACTATACATTTTTTTTTTACAAATATTATCTCATTGAATCCCTAAAAGGTTAGAAGCAAATACTGGTGAGGAGGGAAAGGAGGAAAGAAAAGACAAAAATATAACTTGGGGAAAATAATATAGTGAGAAACAGAAGTAGATAGCAGACTGGATTCAAAGCTAGAATCCTACAACATGTTGTTTACAAGAAACATATTTAAAGCAGAGTGATACATACAGAATAAAGATAAAAAGCTGGAGCAGAAATTGTTATGTTTCAGCTGAAGTGAAAAAAAAAAGCAGGAGTAGCAATCCTGATCTCAGATAAAGCAAAAGCAAAATTAGATCTAATTAAAAGAGATAAGGAAGGAAACTACATCTTCCTAAAGGATACCATAGATAATGATGTAATCTTAATACTAAACATTTATGTACCAAGTGGTAAAACATCCAAATACCCAGAAGAGAAGTTAAGAGAACTGCAAGAATAAATCAACAGCAAAATTATACTAGTGGATGATCTCAACCTCACTCTCAGAACTAGATAATTCAAATTACAAAATGAACAAGAAAGTATTAAGGAGGTAAGGAGATAAGAAGAATTTTTGAAATGTTAGGCAGGATAGACCTTTGAAGAAAACTTAATGGGAACAGAAAGAAATATACTATTTTCTCAGAAGTACATGGAATCTACACAAAACTGACCATGTATTAGGACACAAAAACCTCAAAATTAAATGCAAAAAGGAATAAGTAGTAAATGCACCTTTTTTTCAGATCATGATGCAATGAAAATTACATGTAATAAATGGCTAAGGAAAAATAGACCAAAAATTAATTAGAAAGTAAATAATTTTCTCCTAAAGAATAAGTGGGTGAAACAAGAAACATAGACACAATTGATAATTTCATTCAGGAAAATGACAGCAATGAGACAACATATCAAAATTTATGAGATACAACCAAAGCAATTCATAGGGGAAATAAAAAAAAAGCTAGGAAAAAAAACAAATTTAAATCCCCCATTAAATACCACATTTGAAATTTTGAAAATAAAAGAGGAGATTAATAAAATTGAAAATAAGAAAAAAATTGAATTAATAAACAAAACTGAGTCAATTGCATGAAAAAAACTAACAAAGCAGATAAACCTTCAGTTAATTTGATTAGAAAAAGGAAGGAAGAAAATCAAATTGTTAGTATCAAAAATGAAAAGGGTGAACTTTTCATCATTGAAGAGGAAATTGAGCAATAATTTGGAACTTTTAAACCCAACTTTATGCCAATAAATCTGATAATCTAAGTGAAATGTATTAAAACTTACAAAAATATAAATTACCTAGATTAACAGAGGAGGAAATAAATTATTTGAATATTCCATTTTAGAAAAAAAAAATGAATTATTAATCAACTCCCTAAGAAAAAATCTCCAGGGCCAGATGGATTTACATGTGAATTCTTTCAAACATTTAAAGAAAAATTAATTCCCAAACTATGTAAACTATTTGGAAAAATAGGGAAAGAAGCTGTCCTACCAAATTCCTTTTATGACACAGATATGGTGCCGATACCTAAACCAGGTAGGCTCAAAGCAGAGAAAGAAAATGATAGATCAATTCCCTTAATGAATATTGATGCAAAAATCTTAAGTAAAATAATAGCAAAGTGACTATAGCAAGTTATCCTCAGGATAATACACCACGATTAAGTAGGATTTATACTAGCAATGCAGGGTTGGTTCAATATTAAGAAAACTACTAGCATGATTGACTATATCAATGACCAAACTAACAAAAACCATATGATTATCTCAATTGAGGCAGCAAAAGCATTTGACAAAATCCAATACCTGTTCCTACTAAAAACACTAAAGAATATGGGAATAAATGGAATTTTCCTTAAAATGATTAGTAGCAACTATATAAAACATCAGCAAACATCACATGTAATGGAGATAAACTAGAATCATTCCCAATAAGATCAGGGATGAAACGAGGTTGCCCACTATCACCATTACTATTCAATATAGTATTAGAAATGTCAGCTTTGGCAATGAGAAGAAAAAGAGATTAAAGGAATTAGAGTAGGTAATGAGGAAACCAAATTATCACTCTTTGTATCTGATATGATGGTATACTTAGAGAACACTAGACAATCAACTAAAAAAAAATTACTAGAAATGATCAACAGTTTTAGCAAAGTTGCAGGATACAAAATAAACTCACATTAACATTTTCAGGTGTTAGTTCATATGAACTAACAAATTTAGCAGCAAGAGATACAAGGAGAAATTCCATTAAAAATATCTGTAGATAGCATAAAATATTTAAGAGTCTACCTGTTAAAGCAAAATTAGAAACTACATGAACACAATTACAAACACTTTCTACACCAATAAAGTCAGATCTAATCAATTGGAATAAATAATAAATAGGAAAATACTACCTAAATTAATCTACTTACTCAGTGCCATATCAATCATACTCCAAGAAATTATTTTACAAATCTAGAAAAAATAACAAAGTTCATCTGAAAGAAAAAAGGTCAAGAATTTAAAGGGAATTAATGAAAAATGCAAATGAAAGTGGCCTATTTGTATCAGATCTAAAACTGTATTATAAAGCAGCAATTATCTAAACTATTTGGTGGTGGCTAAGAAATAGAATAGTCCATCAGTGGAAGAGTTCACAAGACACAATAGTTAATGACTATAATGATCTAGTATTTCATAAACCCAAAGACCCAGCTTTTGAGATAAGAACTTACTATTTGACAAAAATTGATTGGAAAATTGAACTTTTATATGGAAGAAACTAGGCATTAATCCATGCCTAACATTCTATACCAAAATAAGATCAAAATGTTTCATGATTTAGACATAAAGAGTGATACTATAAACAATTAGAAAAACAAAGGATAATATACTTCCCAGATCTGTGGAGAAGGAAGGAATTTTTGGCCAAAGAAGAACTAGACTACATTGTAGAACACAAAATGGATAATTTTGATTATATTAAATTTAAAAAAGGTTTTGTATAAACAAAACCAATACAGACAAGATTAGAAGGAAAGCAATAAACTGGGATTTTTTTTTTTTTACATTCAAGGTTTCTGATAAAGGCCTCAATTCTAAAATATATAGAGAATTGACTCAAATTTATAAGAATTCAAGCCATTCTCCAATTGACAAATGGTCAAAGGATATGAACAGACAATTTTCAGATGAAGAAATTGAAACCAATTATAGTCTATAGTCAGGGGAATTGGGTTCCAATTCCATCTATGACCCCTATTAATTTTGTGACTTTGAGTAATTTACTTACTTCTCTCCCTGGAATTTAGTTTTCTTTTGAGAGATTGAACCTTATTACCTCTAAGATCCCTTCTAGTTTTCAATCTATGATCATCAGATGGCTAATTCTTTTTTTTTAATTTTAAAAGTATTTTATTTTTCCAAATATATACAAGGATAGTTTTTAACATTCAAATTTGCAAATTTTCCGTTCAAATTTTTCTCCCTCTTTCCCCCCTTCCTTCATCCCCAAGATAGCAAGCAATCTGATGTATGTTAGACATGTGCAATTCTTCTAAACATATGTCCATATTCATCATGTTGTGAAAGAGAAAAACAGTTCAAAAAAAAAAGTAAGAAAGGAAAAAACACAAGCAAACAAACAACAACAACAATAATATTAAAAGGTAAAAACATAATTTTGATTCACATCCAGTCTCCATAATGGTCTCTCTGGATGCAGATGGCACTTTCTATCACAAGTTTATTGAAATTGCAGTTGACTAATTCTTTATTTGGCTTCCTGTTAGTGGATAGAACATGAATAGAGTTGGATGTCTTCAGCTCAAATCTTGTTTTTGTCACTTAAGATCAAGACTTAGAGCTAGAAGAGATTTTAATCTTTATTTATATTTTATCTTCATGTATTTATTTATTTATTTTCTGAGGCAATTGGGGTTAAATGACTTGCCCAGGGTCCCACAGCTAGGAAGGGTTAAGTGTCAGAGGCCAGATATGAACTCAAATCCTCCTGACTTCAGGGCTCATACTTTATCCACTGCACCAACTAGCTGCCTCAAGAAGAGACTTCAGAGAACATCTTTTATGAATCAGGAAACTGAGGCTGTAAGAAGGAAACTTATTACCCCAAAGTTCCAGCATTGTAGTTATCAGAAATCGGGATTTTAACCTGATTCTTAATACAGTTTCCTTTTCATTGTATGAGTCTTCCTTGTGCTGGTTGTGTGGCGTGAGCAAGTCATTTAATTTTCTTAGACTCATTTTCCTCTGTTGTAAAATGGGGATAATGATAAAACCATTCTCTATTACAAGGAAGTGCCACAAGGGAATGTTTTGATAAATCTTCAAGTAGTAGTTAAAGGGGAATTCATTTAGTCACTTAGGAAGTCCATAAGCATTTATTAAGTGTCTATGTTATACCATCATCATTATTCTTTCATATTCAAGGAAATTCTTTATTAGCTTTCATTCCTTTGCTAGGAGCTCTTCACATTTCTTTTGGGCTATTTATGTTTTTCTTTTTCTTTGAGCATATAGTTTTTAAAAATTAACAATATCTAAAGAATTTATTTTTTGATAACTTTTTGACACAGTCCAGAGATGTTGGGATTTAGATCAAATGCAATAACCAATCTAAATTCCTGAGGATTAATGACAAAATGTTTTCTATGTCGGTACAGAATGGATACAGGATGTCCAAATTTACTTCCTGTGCTGTCTGATTTTTATCTGTTTTCTTTCTTTACTATCAAATTCTCTTTGCCAAGGCCAGGAGGGGATATTATAAAGTATTGTAAAAATACTGGGCAACATTTGTTAAAAAAAAATACCCAAAAGGCAAAGTTAAACATTACAAGTGAATACATTATTTTAAAATATATTCTATTATAGATGTTATTTATTATTTTGTTGTTCAGTCATATCTGACTCCTTGTGATCTCATGAACCATAGCATAGGAAGCTGTCTATGGAATTTTCTTGATGAGGTTATTTGCAATTTCCTTCTTCAGTAGATTAAGATAAACTTTGCCTTGGATCACATAGATAGAAAGTTTATGAAGCTGAATTTGAACTTAGGTTTCTTGATTCCCAGTGCTCTGTTCACAGAAGCACCTAGCTACTTAGTATTGAGCAAAAGCAAAAATACAAGTGAGGATATCTGGTATGAGGTGGTACAGGGAGAGAGAGCTAGACTTGGACATAAGAAGCCCACAGTTTGAATCCGGCCTCACACACTTACAAGCTTTGACCCTGGGTAAAGCACTCAACCCATCAGTCTCAGTTTCTTCAAATGTAAAATGAATAATGAGAGTGCCTACCTTACAAGGAAACCATGAGGAGCAAAAGGAATGATATTAATTAAGTGCCTGACACATAGATGCTTGTTTCTTTTCTTCCTTTCTTGATTATTCTTTCAATGTGAGCTCTATTTATTTTTATTTCATGAACCTGAGGGGCATTTACAATTATAGCAAGCATTGATAATATACAAAATTAAATCGTTAAAGATATCATTAGTCTAGTGCCTTATAACTTTTGTTGAATTGGTTTGAAAGTCAATTCATACAGGACTGCAAAGTAAGTGAGCAAAGAACAGGGATGAAATGAATGAGAGAGGCTAGCAACTTCAGCCACACCAACAAGGACAATTAGAACACCTGTTTCCAGGTGAGAATCTGAGGGATGTTTTGACTGCTCTTCTTACAGTAACTAGAAATTTAACTGGTATCCAAGCTGATTGCCTATAAAAAAAGTAGGTAAGGCTTTAATTTAAGCAATTTGATATAACATGGAAGATTTAGTGATTGGTTAATTGGACTTCTGGGCAGAATAAATTACAGAAGAGATTGTGCTCAGAAATCATTAAATATATGAGGAGAGCAGCTAGCTGGCACAGTGGACAAAACACTAGGCTTGGAATCAAGAAGATTCAATTTTATGAATTCAAATCCTGCGTCAAACTCTTACTATCTAGGTAATCCTGTGCAAGTCTCTTAATCCTGTTTGCTTCAGTTCCTTATCTGTAAAATGATCTGGAGAAGGAAATGGCAACCATTTCAATGTCTTTGCCAAGAAAACCCCAAGTGGGGTCATGAAAGTCACACAGGATTGAAATGACTCAACAATATGTTCAGCATATGAAGAAAGATTCTATAGAAAAGGGTGAGCAGAATTTTTACAGAAGGCAATAGGAATTTAGGATAGATTTTAGAAAAAAAACTTTCTAACTTGGTTGGAGAATTGCCTAGAGGTATATAGCAGCCCAGGGTCTCACAGTTAGCAAGTGTCTATAACCAACCATCAAGGGTTGGAGTTGGAATGAGACTCAGAAAGGACTAACAAAGTAAAAATACTTCTTTATATTTTGCTTAAGACATTAACATCCTCTTGCCACAGTTTTTTGCTTATTCTGCATTTTCATCAACTAGACTGAGGAGAACTTGATTTTTTCAGATAGTTTTGATCAGTTCCATCTTGAGAGAGAAAAATGGGGAGAGCAGGCACTTAAAATAGGGGTACTTAATCCATGAATGATTTCTTGGAGTCCATGTACTTGGAAAAATGAATATTCCTACTTTGATTTTTCTATCTTTATTTTAACTATTAGTTTCCTTCACTTTATTTTTATTTTATGTATTTAAAAAAACATTATGAGAGGTGGTCTATGACACACCAAAATTGAGAATCTCTGGCTTTAAATGTGTCTTTAAAGGAAATCCTAGAATGTGTTTCTCTGGATATTTCATGGATGTGATAGTTAGATACTAATTAATGTAGAATGACTTAGGACATAAGTCTGCAAAGAAGCAAAGTAGAATGTAGAATTTTTTTTTTCTTTTCTTTTCTTTTTTTTTTTTTTTAAAGCTTCTCCTTATTCATGGTAAATATTGTACCTGTTATGGTCAGGAATGTTGGGAATTTCAAGCTGTTGGTTTAGTCAGAGTTGAACTAAAATGGGCTCTCTGGGAATTGTGTTACTGTTTCCCCTTATTTAAGTGGTCCTCAGCTGAGACTCCTTAGCTGAGACTCTTGATATCACGCGATTGGGATATCAGCATCCTCCTGGAAAAATGTCTTCAGCTCTCCCACTAATGATTGTGTTTTCATATCAAAGTGTCCTAGCTTTAACTCCCAGCTGTGATGGCTTCTTCACAAAATATGGAGGAATGTAAGCACTGGGGAGAAAGAATTGAACCTACTACTAACAAGTTTCATAGAAACTTGCACAACTTCAGTAAGGGGAGCTGCTGCTTACATGTTCTTTAGAAATGAACGAACCGATTATGTCCATACAAAAACAAAAATCTGGCTTTCCTTTCTTTCCCATGATCTGCCCTGTCCTGAAGGAAACTGGACCAGTACTTGGGTGGAATTTTAAAAAATTGTCTATCTTGCCTTCTTAAGGGCTAGAAGATATATCCCAATATTAACCATGGGTAGATATGGGAGAAAGGTGATTGCAATCTTGTCCAAATAAAAGTGAGATTTTGAAGTCATGCCTATTTATGACAAATTTAATCCATTAAGTTTTGAGTCACTTAATTTCTTACACACCAGACATGCTGTTTTGTAAGAGCTGTTCCCTATCAAAGAAATCTTTGAGTCTTTTGTCTTAAAATGAGGAAGTCACATTTTTGCCAAGAGTAAATGAGCTTGAGAGCCAAGAGGCCCTGAGCTTAAGTTGAAATTGAAAACCCATGTTTAAGAATACTTCAAACTTGGCAAAACCTGTTGTTTTGGAAAATAATAATCTGTTTTTGAGTAATGGACTTCTTGACACTGAGCAGGAGAGTTAAAGAGGCAATGGAATAATTATTATAAATAGACATGGGGATGACACTCAATCTCTTAGGAATCACCATAGAGTTTTTGAAAACTTCAGAATGATTTTTTAAAAATATAATATCGTGCCACTTGTATATGAAGTTGATAAATGGTCTAAAGAATTTATGATTTCTTGCATCCCCTTTTCTATCAGTCTGGCACCATCCCTTCAGAAGCCACAAAAGACTGAGGACCATTTTGTTTCATAAAATGTCATGGCCTGAGAATCTATTATCAAATGATCAGCCTACTAGTGATAAACTTGTCTATACTTGAGTATGCTGATTCTTGGAAATCAGAGTCTCTTCATGGTCTTTATAACATGTGAAGCATTTTTAAGGTGATAGAAATCACCACCAGAGCTGTGCTTTCTAGCATAATCTTTGAGAAGCTAGGATTATTTCCATACTATAACTAGTCATCAAAATAGGATTTAGTTCCCCTTCACACTGGATGAATTTCCTGAAGTATACATATGGGAGGACATTGACAAACATCTCAAGGGATAATCAGGTATATATGAACTGTGTGACTTGTATCTTTAGAAAGAACATTGTTATAAGCAAACTTACAGATTTATTGGAATAACAGAGTATTCATATGAAGTAGTTGAATTTTCCTTGCTTTAGACTTATTTTTTTTAACAGATATGAAAACTATTATCACTTTCATTTATTTCATTTTTTTCCATCATTGTAATATATAAATTATGGTCAGTTTTGCTTACTTTGCACTTTTTTTTTCATCATTGAAACAAAGCTTTATTTAAGTCCTCTTTTATAATCAAGTAGATATGTTTTCCCCCCCCTTAAAATAGTGTTTTATTTTTTCCAAATTATATGTAAAGATAATTTTCACTTGAAATGGAAATTTATTACTATATATTTTGAATCCTATATTATGTTCTGTGCATATAGCCAGATTTTTTTTTTTTTGGTTTCCCTATTTTGTATTTAAATTTAAAATAAATAAATAAAAGAAAAAAACTATCAAAATAGTTTTAAATACTCATTTTAAAAATAAAATCTTGAGGTTTTTTTTAAATCTCCCTACTTCCCAGTTTCCCTTTTGAAGACAGCAAGCAATAGGTTATACATGTGAGATCATGTAAACACATTTCCACATTATTTGTAATATGAAAGAAGAATCAGAAAAAAGGTCAAAACTACAAAAACAAAAAAAACAAAAAAAATGAAAATAATATGTGCTCTGATCTACATTTATATTGTATAGTTTTTTCTCTGGATGTGGATAGTATTTTTCATCATGAGCCTTTTGAAATTGTTTTAGATCTTGTATTGCTGAGAAGAGCATGTTGTTACTGTATACAGTGTTCTTCTGGTTCTTTTTACTTTACTCAGTATCAGTTCATGTGTATCACCCTAAGTTTTTTCTGAAATCTTCCTGCTCATTGCTTCTTATAGAATAAAAGTATTTGATTGCATTCACATACTGGAGCTTATTCAGCTATTTCCCATTTGATGGGCATTCCCTCAATTTTCAATTTGTTGCCATTGCATAAGGAATTGCAATAGTTTTGTATATGTAGGTCCTTTCTCCTTTTAATGAATCTGTAGATAATAGTGGTATTGCTGGATCAAAGGGTATGCTTAATTTGATTACCCTTTAGGAATAGTTTCAAATTGCTCTCCAGAATGGTTGAATCAGTTCATAATTTCACCCACAATGCATTAGTGTTCCAATTTTCACACATCTTCTTCAACATTTTTGATTTCCCTTTTCTGTCATATTAGCCAATCTGAGAGTTGTGAGGAGGTACACTGTTGTAATTTACACTTCTCTAATCAATAGCTATTTGGATCATTTTTATGTGAATGATAGCTTTAATTTCTCCATTTGAAAGCTGCCTGTTCATATCCTTGGACCATTTATCAATTCTGGAATTGACTCAACTCTTTACATATTTTAGAAAGGAGGCCTTTATGAGAAACATTTGCCGTAAAAATTGCTTCCCATTTTCTGCTTTCCTCCTAATCTTGGTTGCATTGGTTTTGTTTGTGCAAAACCTTTTTAAATTTAATGTAATCAGAATTATATACCCAGACCATTTTCCTTTGCATTTCCTTTTTGTCAATTCTCTTGATATTCTTGACCTTTTGTACTTTCAGATAATTTTGTTATAATTTTTTCTAACTCTATAAAATATGTTTTGGTAGTTTGATTGGTATAGCACTGAATAAGTAAACTGATTTAAGTAGAATTGTTAAATTTATTATATTGCCTTGGTCTACCCATGAGCAATTAATATATTTCCAGTTGTCTATATCTGATTTTATTTGCATGAAAGATGTTAAGTATTGTGTTCATTTAGTTCCTGAGTTGGTCTTGGCAGGTAGACTCCTAAGTATTTTATATTGTTTACAGTTATTTTAAATGTGACTTTCTCTTTTTATCTCTTGTTGCTGAGCTTTGTTGGTAATGAATAGAAATTCTAATGATTTATATGGGTTTATTTATATCCAGTGACTTGTTATAATTGTTAATCACTTCTAGTAGTTTGACTATCTAAGTAAACCATAGTATTATCAGCAAAGAGTGATAGTTTTGTCTCCTTATTGCCTATTCTAATTCCTTCAGCATTTCTATTATAATAAGAGTAGTGATAATGGGTATCCTTGTTACATCCCAGATCTTATTGAGAACATTTCTATCTTATTCCCACTACAGATAATGATTGTTGATAGTTTTAGATAGATACTATTTATCATTTTAAGAACAATTCCATTTATTCCCATACGCTCCAATATTTTTAATAGGAATGGGTACTGTATATTCTCAAAAGCTTTTTTTCTGCATCTATTAAGATAATAATATAATTTCTGCCAGATTTATTGTTGATATGGTCAATTTTTCCTATATTCTTTATATAAGTCCCTCCTGGTCATAGTATATTATCATGGACCTAAATTGCTGTAATCTCTTGGCTAACATTTTATTTGAACTTTTTGCATCAATATTCATTAAGGAAATTTTCTCTCTCCATTTTGGCTCTTTCTGATTTAGATATTAACACTATTTTAAAAAATTTTAATAGCTTTTTATTTACAAATTACATGCATGGGTAATTTTGCATCATTGACAATTGCCAAACCTTTCATTCCAATTTTTCCCCCTTTTCCCCCCACTCCCCTCCCCTAGATGGCAGGATGAACAATACATGTTAAATATGTTAAAGTATAAATTAAATACAAAATAAGTATACATGTCCAAACTGTTATTTTGCTGTACAAAAAGAATCGGACTCTGAAATATTGTACAATTAGCCTGTGAAGGAAATCAAAAATGCAGGCAGGCAAAAATATAGGGATTGGGAAGTCTATGTAATGGTTCTTAGTCATCTCCCAGAGTTCTTTCACTGGGTATAGCTGATTCAGTACATTACTGCTCCACTGGAACTGATTTGGTTCATCTCATTGCCGAAGATGGCCAGGTCCATCAGAATTGATCATCATATAGTATTGTTGTTGAAGTATATAGTGATCTCCTGGTCCTGTTCATTTCATTCAGCATCAGTTCATGTAAGTCTCTCTAGGCCTTTCTGAAATCATCCTGTTGGTCATTTCTTACCAAACAATAATATTCCCTAATATTCATATACCACAATTTATTCAGCCATTCTCCAATTGATGGGCATCCACTCAGTTTCCACTTTCTGGTCACTACAAAGAGGGCTGCCACAAACATTCTTGCACATACAAGTCCCTTTCCCTTCTTTAAGATCTCTTTGGGATATAAGCCCAGTAGTAACACTGCTGGATCAAAGGTTAACACTATGTTTATGTCATAAAAAGTATTTGGTAGGACTTCTTCTTTGCCTATTTTTTCCAAAGAGTTTATATAATATTGGAATTAATTGTTCTTTAAATGTTTGGTAGAATTCACTTGCAGATCCATATGATTCTGGGGATTTTTTTCTTAGGGAGTTCCCCAATCATTTGTTCAATTTCTTATTCTAAAATGAGAATATTTAAATATTTTTCTCTTCTGTTAATCAGGGCAATTTATATTTTGTAAATATTTATTCATTTCCCTCAGGTTGTCAGGTTGTCATTATTGCTTTGATTTCTTCTTCATTGGTGGTAAATTCACCTTTTTATTTTTGATATTGACAATTTGGTTTTCTTTTTAAATTGGATTAACCAAAGATTTATCTGTTTTATTGTTTTTTATTGTGTTTTTTTTTTCCTCATAAACCCAGTTCTTAGTTTTATTTATTAGTATGATAGTTTTCTTATTTTCAATTTTTAAAATTTCTCCTTTGATTTTCAGAATTTCTAATTTGGTGCTTAAGTAGGAATTTGAAATTGAAATTTGTTCTTTTTTTAGTTTTTTAGGTTTTTTTTTTTTTTCCTGAGGCAATTGGAGTTCAGTGACTTGCCCAGGGTCACACAGCTAGGAAGTATTAAATCTCTGAGGCTGGATTTGATCTTTGATCTCAAATCCTCCTGACTTCAGAGTTGATACTCTATGCACTGTGTTATCTGTTTTATTCATGTAAGCATTTAGAGACATAAAATTTCTGCTAAGTATTGCTTTGGTTGAATCCCATAGATTTTGGTATGTTGTCTCATTATTGCCATTCTCTTTGATGAAATTAATGATTGTGTCTATGGTTTATTTTTGACCCACTCATTTGTTAGGATTAGAATATTTTATTTCCAATTAATTTTTAATATATCTTTCATGGTCCTTTGTTATATGAAATTTTTATTGCATCATGATCTGAAAAGAATGATTTAATATTTCTGCCCTTCTGTGTTTGATTGTGAAGTTTAAATGCCTTTAACACATGGTCAATTTTTGTATAGGTGCCATGTACTTTTAAGAAAAAAAACATTCTTTCAATCCCCATTCATTTTTCTCCAAAAATCTATTATAGCTAACTTTTCTAAAATCCCATTCACTCCCTTAAGTTCTTTATTGTTTATTTTGTTGTTGGATTTATCTACTTTAAAAAAAAAAGGGAGGTTGAAGTCCCCCACTAGTATGGTTTTGCTATATATTTCTTCCTGTAACTCATTTAACTTCTCTAAGAATTTGGGTGTTATACCACTTAGTGCATATATGTTTAGTATTAATATCACTTCATTGTCTATAGTAGCTTTAATAAGATGTAGTTTCCTTCCTTATCTCTTTTAATTAGATCTATTTTTTTTTGTCTGAGATCAGAATTGCTACTTCCGCTTTTTACTTTAGTTAAAGCATAATAGATTCTGTTCCAGTCTTTTACCTTTACTCTGTATATATCTCTGCCTCAAATGTATTTCTTGTAAACAATGTATTGTATGATTTTGTTTTTTAATCCACTTTGCTATCTGCTTTCATTTTATGAGAATGTTTTTCCAATTTCCATTCACAATTATGATTTCTAACTGCATATTTCCCTCTATCATATTTTCCCTGTTTATACTTTTCTCTCTCTTTTCATCCTTTTCTCATCATTAATACTTTTGCTTCTGACCACTGCCTCCTTCAATCTATCCTCTTTTCTGTCAACACTCCCCCTTTTCTTTTGTCCTTTACCTCTTACTTTCCTGTGGGGTAAGAAATTACTTTATCCAACTTAATGTGTGTGTTATTTCCTCTTTGAGCCAAATGCAATGAGAGTAAGATTCAAACAATGCTCATTCTTCCCTTCTCTTGCTCTACTATAAGAGGTCTTTCAGGCTTCTTTATGTGATATAATTCACCCTATTTTCTCTTTTCTATGTTCTCCCAGCACAATCTTTTTTTTTAAATCACCTCAATATCAACTTTAAGTAAATTCCTTTTAACCACTCTAATAGACATATAGTTCTTAAAGGTTAAAAATATCATCTCTCAAAGGAACAGTTTAACCTTATTCAATACCTTATTTTCTTTTTCCTTCCTGCTTACCTTTTTATGCTTCTCTTGAGTCTTGTGTTCAGCTGTAGTCTTTTCAACAGAAAAGTTTGAAAGGCTCCTATTTCATTTAATGTCTATCTTTCCCTCTGAAATATTATGCTAAAATTTGCTGGGTAGTTGCTTATTGATTTTAATTCAAGCTCCTTTGCCTTCCAGAATATCATATTTCAAGCCCTCCAATCCTTTAATGTATAAGTTGCTAAGTCCTAAGTAATCTTGACTGTAGCTCCCTTATATTTGAACTATTTCTTTCTGATTGCTTGTAGTATTTTCTCCTTGACCTGATGGTTCTGGAATTTGGCCACAGTATTCCTTGAAGTTTTCATTTTGACATGTATTTCAGGAGGTGATTGGTAGATTCTTTCAATTACTATTTACTCTCCGATTCTAGGATGTCAGTGAAGTTCCCCTGGTAATTTTTTAAAAGATGCCATCCAGACTTATCCCCATGAAGTAGTTCAATAATTTCCCAAGTCAGTTGCTTTCCCAATGAAGTACTTTTCATTTTCTTTTATTTCTTCATTCTTCTGATTCTGCATGACTGATTCTTGATGTCTCAGAGAATCATGAGCTTCTACTTGCCCAATTCTAATTTTTAGGGAATTGTTTTCTTCAGTGAGTTTTTGTATTTTCTTTTCCATTTGTCCAATTCTACTTTTAAAGGAGTTGTTTTCTTCAGTGATTTTTTTTCACATTCTATTTTTTAAGAAGTTATTTTTCAGTCCCAATTTTTGTGCTTTCTTTTTCAAGCTTTGACTTGGATGCTGATCTCTGTTGTGGATAAGAACCTTTTATTGGCTTGCCTATGTTAGATTCTGCTCCCCTCTTATCCAAGTGAGACAGACCTTTCCTATGATCTTTCTAAGTTATCTTGGACTGCAGTATTATTTTATCCTATCTTTCAGTGAATTCTATCACTCTGGAATTCTTTTAGATACTTCATTTAGCATTTCTAAGGGAAACTGGGAAGAGTTCAGGCATCTTCCTGGCTTCTCCTCACCATCTATGTATAAATGTTTTAATTGTGAAAATATCAGTCTTTAAAAAGCAATCACATAGAAGAAATTAGACTCATTTCATTTGGTCCTATCAGAACTAGGATCAATGAATTAAATGTTTGATATCCCAAAAATGATAAATTTTTGTAAATCTAGTTCTTCCTTCTGCATGCATTAATCTGAGTTGGTGTTTATGTGGGGAAGGACAGATTATTGACTGGGAAGAAGCATATTATTTGAGAGTTGGAAGGGATCTTCAGGTCCATCTAGGTCAACCCATGTAGTGCCTTCAGCTCTTTTTTTCATGAGACATCATTGAGAAAATGTTCATTAATGGTTTCTTTATCTCATATCTCTTAACTTGAGGGACAGAAGATGAGGCTATGCAGGACAGATTTGTAGTGGCGGGAGTTTCTCCTACTTTTCATACTCACATCAAGTCAAGTATTTATTGAACACTTAACTATGTTTCAGGAAGTATACTGAGCTCTGGGTAAAAACAAATAAATAAAAAAAGACCCTTAAGAAGAGGTTGATGGGAGGGTTTACTACCTTGGGCTGGAAGAGGGAGACATAAACAATGTTTATTTCAATGTGCTCTCTTCCTGGATCATTTTTCACTCTATCTATCTCTTAGTCTTCTGTTCTTTTCTTTCACAGTAAAACTGATTTAAAAATGACTAGGATTTATATTTGAAAATGAACTTTTCTGAATAAATAGAAGCCAAGCAAATCATAAACAAAATGGGTCCACTGCTCTTGTGTTCAGCTGAAGATTCTATTCCTTGAAATCAGAACTTTTCATAGAATGTCCTCACTAGGCATTTCAAACTATATATATATATATTTAATCCAATAAGGATAAGGATAACTTAGACTAGGAGTTCTTTAATTTTTTTTTCCCTCATGGACATCTTTACTGGGAAAGCAAAATTTATGGATACCCCTCTCAATCACGATTTTTAAAAAAGAATAAAGAAAATTGTCTTACAGAAAAAAGCAATTATATTGAAAGAGGCATCAAAATGTATATGTAAAATAAATGAATGGACCAGTCTAAGAATCTCTGATGTAGACTTTTCAGTTTCTAGAACAGCGTTGTGTAAAACTTTTCAAGAATATTACATAGAATAAAAGTTTTTTAAAAAGCGTTGAAGAGAATAACCTAATAAGCCAAGTTGTGCATTAGGGAAAATACAAATGCATTAGGGAAGAAAGAGAAAGAGATGAAGAAAGAAACACAAATTACACTTCTGATCCCAGTCAGGAAAGACCTATCTGGGCTCAAGATCACCATTGTGGTCAGGATTTGGGAGCTGTTTCTCTCTCTCTGCCTCCCCACCCGACATTTGCTCTGCTCAGACCACATCTATGATGTCTAATTCACCTCTGAAGACCATATTTTGGGAAGGACTTTTTAAACTGGGGTATCTAGTGTAGAGTGAGCAGAATTGGGCAAAGGCTTTGAGAGCACATTATGTGAAGTTTAGATGAAGGAAAGGAAAGAGTCATGGAAATACATGACAGATGTCTGAGTATTTGAAGGGCTGTGACATCTAAATAAGGAACAATTGATGAATTATCAAAAAGACAAACATTAAGTGACCAAGTGAAGAAGGATTTAAGAACCAGTAAGTGCTGCTGATGTAGAGAAAAGTTTATACTTGAATGGGGGAAATAACATGGAAACATTTAAACAAAATCTGTATGGGATAAATTGGAGATAATTAAGAGAGAGAAGACACTAGCATTAAAGTTGGTTTTTTTTTTTTTTTTGATTTGTTTTGGTTTTTTAGAAGGTAGAGTTTTAGTTGGGATTTAAAAGAAGTCAGGGAATTCAAAAGGCAGAGGTGAGGAGCATGAACATTTTATGCATGGAGAACAGCCAATGAAAATGCATTGGGTATGGATCACCTTGTGTAAAGGACATCAGAAGGGCTGGCTGATGTCATTGGATTATAGAGAAAATGAGGGTGAACATATGATCTTTATTCAAGAAAAACTTCCTGACAATTAGAGCTACCAAAAGTTGGAATGGATAGCTGCTGAAGACAGTGGGCATTATAATTGGAGATGACACATTGGAGGGAGTGCTAGCCAAGGAATGCTTTTGTCTGGAAGTCATAAGGTTGGCAAATTCTACAATTGAGTAGTCTCTTGATAGATCCTTTCCAGAAATAACAGGAGGTATAAGTAGACTCTAGTTCCCAGTGCCAATGACCTAGGGTGGCTAGATATAGTGGATCATTACCAGCTATAAGATCATGTATCCTGACATAGGAGTTCTATTAATGGCATCTGAATGACGAAAACATCTGGGCTCGAGCATGCAAGGTTCTGATAGAGTGATCCAGGACAACCTATTAAGACTATTGGAAAAATCATTCTGAACATTCCCATTTTCCACATTTCTCTGCATATTCTCCCTCCCTCTCATTAATTGTAGAAAAGCAGTATATTTTTGATTGCAAAGGACAATGTATACCACGGGGAATAATACAAAGAGCATGATATGGAGATATACAACCTAGATTCAAATACTAACCTCCATTCCTTCTAAACTACATAATTTAAAGTAAATTATACTTCCTCTTTTTGACTTAATTTTTCATTTTGCAGAACATATGGATTAAATTGGGTGATCTCTAAGGTTCTTTGCCCCACTAAATCTCTTGATTCTGATATGAGATTGGGAATTATGGAATATTATTTTCAAGAATAACACTTGAGGACTCCAAATAAATGATCTAAAATGTCATTTTTTTTCTTTCTTGCTCTGATTTATTCTCATTTCTTCTGGACACCTTCAAATGTCATCAATTCCATTATTTTGACTATGAATTGTGTTTCTTTCTTTCTTTTTTGATAACTACATGAATCCTTTTTTCCCTTTCCTCTCTGTCAGCTTTCTCTTGCTGGTTTTGGTTAAACCTCCTGCTATCTGTCTGCTATTCTTTTCTTTACTCTACAAAAGCCCTTATTCCCCCCTGATGGATTCCTTTACTTCCATCATTCTTTTTTTTTTCCCTTGGACCAGCTCAGTCTCAACCTTTTTCTCTTCTCATATATATGCTCTGAAAAGGAAGGAGAACTCAGAAGGCTCAAAATGCTGATTGTTTCAGTGAGAGAAGTTTAAAAAAAATCAGCAACAAAAAGAGGCAGAAAATGTGGTCAGGCCAAGTATCTGCATTCCTTGCACAGAATTGTGACTTTTCTTTTTCTTTCTTTCTTTCTTTTTTTTTTTTTTTCGGTGTGACTTAGCAGCTGCAACCGAATCCTATGTGTTCAAACTTGGAGAATTTTATGCCGGAAGCAAGAAATAATAAATCCTTGGAGTACAAGATAGTTGTCAACAAACTGTGAAAGACATATTAGCAAGGTCATTTACATGGGAGAGAAAGAAATCTTAGCATAATTGTGTCGTACTTCTACTCAGTTCTGTGCAATCAGGAAATTAATTATTCATGCCTTTGATTTTATGTTTCTCTTCCCTTCCCTCCTCTCCCCTTCCTTCTCCTTTTTTTTTCCTTTCCTTTCTCTACCTTCTCCATCTCCTCCTCTCTCTTTCCCTTCCTCTCCCTTCCCTTCTCTCTATCTCTCTCCCTCTTTCCCCTTTCTCCCTCTATCTCTCTTTGTGTCTGTCTTTATCTCTTTGTCTGTCTGTCTCCCTTTCTCTCTGACTCTGTCTTTCTCTTTCTCTATCTCTCTTCTGTCTCTGTCTCTGTGTGTTTCTTTTTGTCTCTGTCTCTTTCACTCTGTCTCTCTATCTCTGTCTCTGTTTCTCTATCTCATGTATATATTTACATATTAAATTGTTCACCCACAGAGGCACGCTTGAACCTTGGACACCGAGTCTACCAACAGTTGTCTTGCCTCAGATTGCATCCACTTTTGTTGAATGTCAATGTTTTGTCTGGAGAAGGTCCGTCCATGGGCCATCCAGGAGTCTGCCCTGTGCAATTCCTTGTTGCCCTCACCTCTTACCTCTTTCTTGCTTCAGTGGTATACATCTCATAGGGACATACCCATAAATGATATGGTTGTCACCTGCATTGCCAAAGCTAGATCAGCTGGAGAGATTCCCAAAGCAAGGTTCCTGTAATTATTAATCAGTTGATCAATGAATAAAGATTTCTTAGATGTTTACAATGTACCAGGCATTGTGCTAAGTGCTAGAGAGAAAAGGGAAGACCATTCCTCATCTCAAGGAGCTCACAATATCTGGGAATGACTTTCTGTTTATGTTATTTTGGGAAATGGGAGCCAGAACTCCTGAAGCAAGGAATCCTAGAGATTGCTATAAAAGTCAATAAATGCCCAGGGGGTTGCCCGTTGATGACCACAACAGCAACATTTGTCACAACTAAAATAGGACAACAAAAACAGGGCAATGTCATCTTTTATTTATTTTATTTTATTTTTTTGGCTTCAATCTGTGTCAGATGCAATCAGTTCTTCTCTGGGTATGGATCGCATTTCTCATAAGTTTCTCAGCATAGTCAGGGATCATTGCACTTCTGAAGATAGCCAAGTCATTTACAATTGGTCATCCCAAGCATTGCTATTATTTTCTACACAGTACATTTCACTTTGAGTTCATGGAAGACTTTCCATGTTTTTTTTCTGAGAGCCATGATGTCATTTTCAGAAGATTTTAGAATCTAATTGTTCTGGTCACATGGTCTCTTAGCTACCAGTATCCCTGAGATATGTGTGCCCCGGCCACATGGATTCCTGGTATATACCTTTCCATATGATGGCTGATTTTGTGTCCACTATGTCTTTGCTCTTCTTGAATGTCCCTGGACCTTGGTGTTCTTTGAGTGTGAGCCTTTGCCATTGGTGGAATAACAGCCTTTGGGACAATTTATCCCTCTATGCTTACGGGACTTTTTCATGTCATATTATTTGCTAAGTTGTTTGATTCAATGTTTTTTGTTTGAACTGTGTCATCTGGCTATCTGGTAAAATTGCCCACATTAATGATGACTCATGAGTCAAGTTATCGAGTGAATGCTGATCCATAGTATGCCTTGAACTTTAGTTGGGCTTATCTAGAAACTCATGAGTATTTCAGGAGATAAACTAATTAAATATTTATTCTGTGCAATTGTCAGAATGAGCAAACATAAAAATGAAAGACATCAATTCAATGAAAACTTTCTCTAATGCACAATTTCTCTAACAGACAATAGATTTATTCAGAGAAAATAGTTCTTTGATACTAGTATGAGGTATCACTGTTGACTTATAGACAGTTGTTACAGACAGACTTGTCTCCTAGGTCACAGTGAAATAAGTTTGACAGTGGTCAGAGCAAGGTTATGTGCACTTAGGGACTGCCTTATGATATTCTTTCTGATGATGTAAGTGAAAATATTCTAAGAACAGATATAAGAAGAATGATCTTTCATTTTGTTGTTGTTTTAGTCAGGTCTGATTCTTCCTGACCCCATTTGGGTATTTCTTGGCAAAGATGTTCCCTGGAGCTTGGTGTTCTTTGAGTGTGAGCCTTTGTCACTGGTCGAATGGCACCCTGTAGGACAATGCATCTCTTTATGCTTAAGGAATCTTTTCATGTCAAATTATTTCCTTCTCCAGTTCATTTTCAGATGAGTAAACTGAGGTAAATAGAAATAAATGATTTACTCAAAGTCACACAACTGTCTAGTACTCTATCCACTGTATCACTTAGCTGCCCCTATGTCTTTCATTTATAAGTAGAACTTAACACTATTTGCATATTCCATACAATTGAGAATCTGTTAACCTTAAATGTTGTGTCTCTTTTATTTAATTATAGGTTTCCTATCTTTGGTTCTCTCTTTCTTCCTAAAATGCAATGATCAGTAGAATGAGAGAGTCTTTCTGTGTTGACCTGTTTGATATGCTAATTTTATGAAGTTAGTGTCATGAATGTGTCCCGGCTTAGTGCTCTATGGAAAGAGCAGAGGCTGAGATGTTTAAAGGTCTTTTATCTGAATTTGAGAAAACCATGAGTGATTTTTAGCTAGCAGAAGATTTGAAAAATTTGACAGCTCCTCACCCATCTTTCCCAGATTCACCAGTGGACAACCTGGTATATCATGGTTTCTGTTTCCCTATCTCGTGACCCATTTGTTTAAAATATGTATTTGTTGTTCAGCTCAATCATAAAATAATGGGTAGAATTGACAGGATTCAAGGCATTTTAGAGACCTTAGAGTTCATTTCTTTTACTTTACAGATATGGAATGCTAAATAGTTTGCCCATGGTCAGAGATCTGAAGTGGGATTTGAACTCGACTCTTTCTGATTCAACATTGAATATACTATCCACTATCCACCACCTATGATATAAAAGCTACTCAAAATGCACTATCAGAATTAAAAATGAAAAATGAAAAACAAATATGTCTAGTTTTAAAGGAAACCAGGAAGGACCTATTGAAAGTTAGAGAGTGGGTCTTAGAGAAATCTAATATATCCCATATCCCTTTGGTAGCAGAGCATCACATCTGGTATTTGTGGGCTATTAATTAGAGCCATTATCAATGTCTGCTCTGAAAGAGGAGAAGGGGAATCAAACCCTTTTATTAAGTGTGCAGTGACTTGTGTGATGTTGGAGAAATCATATGACATTTCAGAAGCCCAATTTGCTCCTCTGTAAACTAGCAATGGTAATACCTACATTGTCACAGGACTGATATGAGATTCAAGGACAAAAACTCTGTGTCTGCTCAGTTATGTTATTTGCCAGTTAGAGTGTGACTCTAAGCTTCTTTCTATTTCTAACATTCAGATTGGTTTTCATACGAGTCTATGACAATTTCCCACTACTGTGTCTTTCCTCATGTTGTCCCCAATGCATAGAATTCTCTTCTTTCTCCTCTTTCTCCTCTTCATCTTTCTAAATGCTTTTCATCCACCAAGATCAAGACCAAGTCAAGAAACTTCCCAATCTATTCCAGGCCACAGAAATATCTCTCTTTTCTGATTATTTACATCATTACACTCTCTCCCAATGGATTATATGGTTTCATTATCCATAGTTTCATATGATATTTTTTTATTGAGGTTTTTTAAATTTTCAAAACATATGCAAGGATAATTTTTCACCACTGGCTTTTGCAAAAACCTTGCGTTCCAATTTCCTCTCACTTCCCCACTCACTTTTGTGAAGTCCGAGTTAGCTCCCTGTTGACCTCAGGATCAGCCAAGAGATAGCCCTAAACCAATCTATTGTCCATTGCTTCACATGTCAGGGAATCCAATGATCCCTGCAAGTTTTTGTAGTCCTGCAACAGTCTTTTTATATGTTAGGGAATCCAATGATTCCTGCAGATTTTGAAGTCCTGCAATAGTCTTATCATGGCTTAGAGAAGACAATGATTCCTGGGGGTTTTCAAGTCCTACAACAATCTTATCATGTCTCAGAGGATCCAATGATTCCTGAGGGTTTTGAAGTTCTACAACAATCTTTTCATGTCTCAGAGAATCCAGTGATTCCTGAGGGTTTTGAATTCCAACAATTTTTGATGTCCATGAGTCAAACACCATAAGTGCCATGCTCTTTCAGTGACAGGCACAGTCAGCAATGGAACCACCTGATGTTTCTTGGGTCTTCTCCTTCATTTCAAGGGTCTGCTCCATCTCTCTCCAATGGGCAAGGCGAATACGGTTTCTTGGCACGCATCTGATCCCTTCTCCATCTATAGAGATAAAAGCAAATCCTCTCCCCCAAGCAGTTAGCCTATCTGGTCCCTTCCATTCACCACTTTCTGGGTCTCTCCACATCACCTGGAGATTATCTAAAGATAGTAGAGCTGCTCGCACTGGACACTGCCCTTCCGGTGGGTTATAAAACCTGTCTGCTGGAGCCAGTGCATCTTTGTCAAAAATCAAGAAGCTAACAGTATAAAGGGCTAGATTTAGAAGTTCTCTGGGGTTACCTGTGGCTCCCCCTTTCTTTTGTTGTTGGAGGAGCATCTGAATGTCTCTGTTTCTTCTCTCTATTATTGCCTGTCCTTGAGGATTAAAGAGTATGCCAGTGATGTGTAAAATGTTATACTGTGCACAAAAGTGTGCAAAATATTTAGAAGTATATGCTTGTGGCACACCCATAATTGCAAATGCTTGGATAAGGAATTCAGTGACCACTCAGGCTGTCTCTTTTGCTGCTGGTATTGCAAAGGTGAATCCTGAAAAAGGTGTTTATCACAACATGGATAAAAGACAGATGACCAAAAGATTTATAATGGTTGACATCCATTTGCCAGATTTCATTGGGTCTCAAACCACGAGGGTTCTTCCCTGGAGGGAATGTAGGAGCATGGAAAGGAAGGCAAGCCAGATAGGTTTTTACTATTCTCCTAGCTTCCTCTCTTGTTATTCCAAATTGTAAATGTAAAGCTCGAGCAGCCTGATGATACTTAGAATGAGATTCTTGGGCTTCTTGAAATAAAGGAGTATTGGCCAACATGATCAGAAGGCTATGTGCCTTTGAATTACCATCAAAAATAGGACCTGAAAGTCCACTATGAGAGTGGACATGCAAGATATAAATCTTACTGTATGCTTTCTCACTTGCTCTTGAAGTTCCTTAAAGAGCTGATATATATTAGAGGCTACAAATTTTATTTGGGCTGTGGCAATTCTTTATAACACAACTATTGAATAGGCTGAATCAGATATTATATTTATATCTCCTGGATAATAAGTAAGAGCTAGAATGATCGCATACAATTTATTCTCCTGAGTGGACTGAAAAGGAGTTCTGACTACTCTCTTTATAGTTAAAGTCATGAGAGTATACAGCTCAAATATTATGTTTTGATGCATCTGTAAAGATAGTTGGTCCTTTAAGAGGAACTTTAGAAACCTTTTTTTTTTTTTTTTTTTTTTTTAAAGAATCCATCGCCAATTACATAATAGTCTGGTTATCTTTAATGGAGACCCGTGTGTAAAATTTGGAGCCATGGTTAATAAAATTTTCCACTCTGGGATGATCTCACAACATACATTAATTTGTGCATTAGTATAAAAGGTATATATCTTGTCAGGTCTTATCCCAGATAATTGTACTGTTCACTTAATGGCTTTTAATAAAATTCTAGCCACAAGCACTGGGTAAGTGGTAAGGCTTTGTTCTGGTTGTGCCGAGAGGTTCACCACTCTATCACACTGTCTCCTTGATGAAGGACTGCAGTGGGTACCTCTTGTGTACCAAAAACTGATATTTCCAAGGGTTTTTGAGTGACTTTTTCAACCACATTGGATAAAGCCAGTTCAACTTTTCTCAAAGCCTCTTGAGCTTCTTTTGTAAGCTGGCGTGAGTTTAAAGTACTGTCTCCCCTTAAAATATCATATAATGGTTGCAATTGATAGGTAGTCAAGACTAACACCAGTCGCATTCACTGGATATCTCCTATCAATTTCTGAAAGTCATTTAAGGCATTTAGCTTCTCTGTTCTTAAGAAAGTTTTTGTACTGTATGCACCTTAGGATATACTTCATCTCATAAATATTGAAAAGGAGCATGTCTTTGAATTTTTTCTGGAGCTATATACAATTTGTAGTTCCTTAGTGTTTCTATGGTCTTTTGTAGACATGCTTCTAACATTTATTCCTCAGGTGCACATCCCAATATATCATCCATGTAATGTAATAACATTACTTTTGGAAATGCTTTTCTTACTGGAGTAAAAGCAGCAGCAACATACATTTGACACATAGTAGGGCTGTTTTTCATTATCTGTGGCAAAACTGTCCATTCATAACTTTTATAAGGCTCAGCTAAGTTAATGCTGGGCACTGAAAAGGTGAATCTTTTCATATCCTCCTTATCTAGAGGGATAGAACAGAAACAATCCTTAATGTCTATAACCCAAACAGGCCATTCTCTAGGCAATTGAGTAGGAGATGGAAGTCCAGGCTGAAGAGTTTTCCATCTGTTCATTTACCTTTCTTAAATCAATCAAATTCCTCCATTTTCCAGATTTCTTTCTTACAACAAATACTAGGGAATTCCAAGGATTTAGAAAAGGTTGTAAGTGTCCTTGGTCAAGTTGCTCCTGTATTATATCTAATAAGACCTGAATTTTATAGCTACCTAAGGGCCACTGTTCTATCCACACTGGTGTATCAGTTTTCCATTGGATAGGAACAGGTGAAAGTGTTGGCAGGCCTTCAACAGCAGCCCTGCTTAAAAAACCGAAGTACTCATTTTTAACCCTAATTGCTGTAAAACGTCTCTTTCCCACAGATTGATGGGGATTTTTTTCAACTATAAAAGGAGTAAAAACTCCTGTTTTGCCTTCAAAAGTCCATCTCAAAAGGGTAGCACAAATTTCAGCTGCTATTGATCCTCCTATGCTAGACATGTAGGTGTCTGCCTTAATCTTTGGCCAGTGACTGGGCCAGTTGGTACTTCTAATGACTGTATGATCTGCACCTGTGTCTACCAATCCTTCCAATGGTATGCTATTTATATTGATAGTGAGCACAGGATGGTCAGCTATCCCATCTGCTGTCCAGTATATTCCTGGATTTTGTTGCTTGGAGTCAGAATCTGGGCAACTATCATCAGATTGCTCATTAGGAGTATCAGTAAACCTGATGCTACTATTTCTCCTGGTTGATAAGTCACACATTGTCTACCTGTATTAGTGACTGGGATATTATCTACACATTCCCCAGTTTCCCATATCAGTGTGTGGATGGACACTGTTTTGTACGTACAAAAAGGAGGTGAAATGATCAAGCTTACTGTGCCTGGAGGTAAGAGATCCATAGGCTGGAGAGGAACAGATTTCACCTCTCCAGGGAGTATCTCAGTTGTCCCAGCTGCATACAACTCTATTCTTCCTAATTGTAATCCCTTTTCCCCATCAGATTGCTTCCTGGCTGATTGGTCGTGTATAGGTACTGAATTTCTAGGCAGTCTCTGGGTGTATCATCAGCTGCCATCATGCCCCAAGTATTTTTGTTTGTTTGTTTTGGGCCCTGGGGCTGGGCCCCCCCATCCCATTTCCCTGAATCAGCCTACATTCTGATGCCCAATGGAAGCATCTGTTGCATTTTGGACATGGGGTTTTCGGTCTTGTTCTCCCATCCTGTTTTCTCATTCTGTCTCTATGCCAACATTGAGCTTTCAGATCCTCTACTTTACCACACTGAAAGCATTGACGAGTCTCTCTGGAAGTCCCTTGCCAAAAGGGACCCTGTTTTCCCATGTTCAATTCTTGGGAAGTCTGCATTATAGCCTGGCTATAAAAGGTATTTATGCCCACTGAGGCACAGCATCTTATGATCTCCTGTAAAGGAGCATCCATGTGTAGTCCTAGTATAATTCTTATACAAACCTCATTAGTATTTCCTTAACAAGTTGCCTTATCATAATTTCAGTTGCTGCATTTTCACCAATAGTTCGTATGACAGTTGTCTGCAAATGTCTCACAAAATCAACAAAGGGTTCACTTGGCCCTTGTGCTATTTTTGTGAAGGCCTCCCTTGTTGTTTTAACTGGGGAGAGAAGCCCATGCTTTGATAGCAGCAGCAGCAATTTACTCATATGCTGCTATGGGGTGATCAATCTGTACTGAAATGTCTGCATAAGAACCTACACCTATTAGTTGGTTGTAGGTGATTAGAGTCTTAATTCCACTTTGACTATTTCATTGGGCTTGTATCTTATAGATACTTATAGAGCTTATAGAGCTCACTATATTCAGAAAGCCACAAGCCTGGGTTGCCCAGGTTCTAAACATGTCCTTGCTATAGATTTCCAGTCCCTAGAGGTTAAGACTTCATAAGCCAAATTCTGTAATAACATCTTAACATAAGCTGATGTAGCCCCATAAAGAGTGAAGCCTTTTTCAGATCTTTGGGGATTTCTAGATCAAAAAGAGTGTTATCTTCTAATTTCTTGATCTGAAGAGTTCAACTATTGAATCACAGGATGCATTTCTATTCTCAAATCAGATGTATCCTGCTCTTCTTCTGTGGTTTTAAATAGTGCCTTTTTTAATCTAGTCATAGGAGGGGGTGATTGCTGGGAGGGAGGTGCTGGTGGTGTCACTGCCCCTCCCACTACTCCTCTGCCCTCCATCCCAAAAAATGAAGTTGACAGGGGTGGGGGGTATCAAGAACCTACTCCATAAGTGGAGTTGAAGCTGCCTTGTGAGAAAGAGAATCACCATGCCTTTCAACCTTACTTAAGTCCTCATGCCCTCTGTAATATTGCCGTTAATCTGTCCTTTGTCTTCCTCTTTTTCCTCACACTTCCTCAGCTGGCTGTTCTTAAAACTTTTCTTTTTTTCTATAACTTGCAGGATTCTTTAAGGCCAATTGTATTATGTTGTATATATAGAATGTTTCCTTGGAAATCAAATCAGGACCTTTATCATTGTAGTGCTCACATAGTTCATCTCCTACTAGTTTCCAATTATCTGCCCCTATATCTTCTTCCTTTAAGAACCAAGGGGACGTGCATTCTAATGTACCCAAGAGTCTACCAATATGCTCCCAAGTTACAAGTAAGTCTTGTCCCTTGATCAACTTGAGTATGCTTTCTATAGTACCCCCTCGGGTGGGGGTGGAGGTGGAACTGGGGATGGGGGAGAATCTTTCCCCAATATCTGTCCCATTTCAGCTAGAAAAGGTTACTAGTTTAGCCCTTAACAAAGTAAGTTCCCTGTTTGTCTATTAAACTACTCACCCTATTTCCTGGTCACTGGGGATTTCTTCAGTGAAATTAGGGTGCTTGGTTCACACATTGGGTGCCAAATGTGAAGTCTGAGTTAGCTCCCTGTTGACCTCAGGATCAGCCAAAGTCAGCATAAGCAAAAGTCCTTGGTCTTTATTTTTGGTCTTTAGCAGGAGAAGTGAAGGGGATGGACACAAGCTCTCCACAATCTCTCTTCTCTTTATCCACTGCCGAAGTGACCCTGGCTTTTCTTACTCCATCCCCTAATCCCTCCTACAATTATCTGCATACACCAAAAGATGGAGCCAGCACAGAATAGTGAGAAGGGCCATTTTCCAAGCATATGCTAATAGAGTATTGTCCAATAGGTAATTAGCCTTAAGTGCTTGGTTATCTGATTCCAGTGCACCTATTCAGTGTTTCAGTTACATTTTGTTTTCTTTTTCTTCTTTTAACTATAGCTTTTTATATACAAAGCATATGCATGGGTAGTTTTTCAACACTGACCCTTGCAAACACTTCTATTCCAACTTTTTCTCTCCTTCCCTCTACCCTTTCCACTAGACGGCAGGTAGTCCCATACATGCTAAATATGTTAAAAGTATAAGTTAAATACAATAACGTATAAGATTTTTAATAAAAATGAGTATATAGATAAAGATGTTGACTTATTTTTTTGTGGTTGTTCAAGTTACATTCATAGATTTGTTCATAGATAGCCATCTTCTGTCTAACTCATTGTTTTAGAAAGTTACTTGGAGACATTAAGAAGGTAATGAACTTTACCATGGCCAAGGTCTTCCAGAGAAGTAGGCTGGGAATTTATGTTACCTGATTCCAAGACTGGCCTGCTATCAATCCTCCATTTTATAAACCATATAAAATTGTAATTCTCTAAAACTAAACCGACTAACCTCCTCCACTATAACAACAATGAACCCTAAATCTCCAAATTATATTATTTAGGCTTCCTAATTTGTTCTCCCTTTGGATTTTCAATATTTTCACTCCATTAACTTCTACTGGTGAGCTAGCTAACTACTTTAGAACCACTCTGAATTTTCTCACTTTCTATGTCTCAATCCATCTCTTCCATTTTCCCCTTCTTTAGTATTCCTTTCTTCCGCCCCTCTGCTTTCTATCTTGCTGGCCCAAGAAAAGCTGGTTTCCAAAGTAAGAAGACCACTAGATAGAAAAAGATTATCATAAATTGCATGGGCAGTTAACACAGCCCAGGCAGAAAAATAACATCAAGGGAGTGAAATAGCAAAAACGTCTACCCCATGTTCCCAGAGATGGGTATGGAAACAAATGATTGTGAATGGAACCAATTCATATCATTACCGTGGTCTGAGAAGCACCCTCACTCCCCCTTTTAAAAATGTGTGTGGACATCCTAGGATAACCCAGCAATAAAGAAGTGTTTTAAAAAGGACCCTTATGAGCATCTGCTATTGATTAAAAAGTCAGTGATGTGTTAGCACCAGTGTGTAATAGTAAGGGAACCATTATTTGCCTGTCCATGCGAAGCAATGTATGGATAGTTGATTAAAAAGAACATGGAAATCAGTGACATAAATTTAGTTTTCCATTGCTCATATTGTTTGTGCCTGGAAATTACATTTCCTGGGTTATTTTATGTATACAGTATATTTAATGGAGAAGCAGGACAGCTCACTTAGCAGCCTATAAGCTCCTTGAGACTCCAGCAGTTTGTAATTCCCAATGCTCGCCTTGAGGCCTTGTGTATAGGATACATTCAGTAAATATTTGAATGATTGTGCCTTTCACTGCTATGTTGACATCTCAGACACTGATCTAGCTGTGAAGGAGGCTGAGGAACATTTCCTAGTTTTCTTGATGGCCACAATCCACTGAAATGGGGGCTCAGCTCATCGAAGTTGACTTCAGAGTCTCAGGAGGAGACAAGCTGAATTAGCATTATTCATAGCAGTGGTGACTCCCCCACAGAGGACAGAGACTGAATATGCACTGAAATATCCACTGAAAAACTCCCAGAGCATCTTATTGCCTCTAAGTCAAACCCTTCCATTTGGCACAATGAGTCTTTTGTGCTCTGGCTGGGAACACACTTTCCAGGCTGCTTGCATACTACTCCCATACCACTCTCAATCCTCACCTACTCCTCACTCTAAAGCAACTGGTCTCCATGCCTTTCCCATAAATAGTATTCCCTCTGCTATGTCTGTGACTTTGTAAAGGTGACCCCCCCATTTCTGGAATGCTCTTTCCCCTTTTGGAATCCTTCAAGATTCAGTATCAATACCACTATCTCCCAGAAAAGACAATTCTTGATTCCCCAGATATCAGTGTTTTCCCTAAACCTCATCAAAAGCTGTCTCTATCTCTCTGTTTCTGTCTCTATCTCTCTGTCTTTGTCTCTCTGTCTCTGCTATTCTTTGTCTCTGTCTCTGTTTGTGTCTGTCTGTCTTTCTTGTTCTCACTTTCTCTGTCTCTCTGTTTCTGTTTCTGTCTCTGTCTGTCTGCCTTTCCCCCTCCCCTTCCTCCCCCCTCAGTATACTCACACACAACTAGATAGCCAATGAAGCTTGGGACCTTTTGCATGTGGTTGCATGGTTGCATTTGTGGAGGGAAATGTGATAACGCCTAATTGGCCGAGAGAACATTAATGTGATCTAGCACACTTACATAAAGGGGGGCAATCAGTCCCAAAGTTACTTGAGAGGAATCTTTTATGGTGTCACAAATTCTTCAGAAGAGACCCCATAAGGGAAATAAAGGCTTTTTGAACTGCAGCCATATAGGGGAAATGAGCTCCTCAATGTGTCTCTGATAACCAGCTTGGCTCCTTAGGAGCTACAGAGAAAAAGTTCTTTGGGTCAGATTAGGCCCTTTTGGTTTGTGATGAGTTCCCAAGTGACTCTGCCACACTGCTCACATTATTATTTTTTTTCCTTTTCTCCTCAAACCCATAATGCCATCCTTTCTCTTCTTCCTCGACAGATAACACCACTGTATATTTTACTGAAAACTGGAGACCATCTTGGGAAGTCTTTTGTATACCTCTTTCTATGCTCCTGCCTCATTCCCACCTAGAGAGCTTATTCACGATTGTGGATTTTCTGGTACATTCTGATCAGTATACCTTTTCTGATTTCCACTGGCTATTTTCTTAGATAAATGAATTTTGTATTATTTGTTACTAATAATGATCTTTTGTGTCATCAGCACTTGATGCCAAGGGGCTGAAGGAGCTTTTGTAAGGTTGGGACTACTCTTTCCTTTGGGGGTAATTAGGAGATTGAAGTAGCTCAGAAGAAACGTGATATATATAAAGTTAGAGAATCCACCCTAAATGTTCCTATGGATTATTTGTGCCTAACCTGTGACAGAACATTCTCTCTCTCTCTCTCTCTCTCTCTCTCTCTCTCTCTCTTCCTTCCTTCCTTCCTTCCTTCCTTCCTTCCTTCCTTCCTTCCTTCCTTCCTTCCTTCCTTCCTTCCTTCCTTCCTTCCTTCCTTCCTTCCTTCTTTCTTTCTTTCTTTCTTTCTTTCTTTCTTTCTTTCTTTCTTTCTTTCTTTCTTTCTTATCTTCCTTCCAAAGAATAAGGAAGGATTTGTATGAAAGCAATTGGACTAATAAATTTTGGCACAGGAACTGAACTATTATAATACATCCACAGAGAGCATCATTGTTGCAGTCCTAATAATTGGCTGACTGCAAGGGTGTTACTCTGGTCTTATAGTCCACAAATAGCAACAGAAATAAGAATGTAGAGGATGAAGGAGCAGACTTGCCATTGAAATATATACATTTCATCCCTTGTATTCTATGCTTTTTATATTGGACTTATGTGAACACTTAAAACATGTTAAAGTATAAACTATATTTAGAATCAGAAAATTGTACATATGTAGTCTGATCCCAAATGAATTGTATAGTCTGTGAACTCTCTACTAAAGTCTACTTCCAAAGCTTCATAATGATATAAAGACAACTCCAGGTTCTCAAAAACTAACTGTTCTAGTGGAAAACAAATTTTTGGTTCTACCAATATGAAATAATTATAAATATGGGGCAAATGATGATGGATTCTATCTATTGTTCAAGGGCAAAGCTAGGGAAAATTGAGATGTTATGAAATATTACTCCTATCTTTCATCAGATAATTCTTGAAGACCATTGATCAAATCATAGAGAGGTAGAGATAATCTAAAAGAAATCATTTTCTGTGCCAAAAAATCTCCCTGATCTTTAAGAAGCCTGGAAAGAAGCACACTAATCAAAAATGTCCAACTTCTGTGACTAAAGTATTCAAGAATTTATGGATCCTGAATGACATTAGCCATTCCTAGGGAATCTTTACTAGAATAAATTATTCTTTGTTACTTTTTGAGTGGAGTTTATCAATGGAGAGGTATCATGACAAAGGGGACAAAGAGCTAGCCTCAAAACTAGGGAGACCTGAGTCTAAATCCTTTGACAGGCTGGCTATGTGGTCCCATGCAAAGTAGTTCGTCTCTCAGTTACATTATTGACTCTGAGATCAGTTTTGGGGCTATATGTCCCATATCAACAGGATATTTCTGCAACAAAGAGAAAATGAATTTTAGTGACTTTTCTAGTATCGTTTGACCTCTCCCTCTCCATTATGGAGGGAAATGTGATGACGCCTAATTGGCTGAGAGAACATTAATGTGGTCAATTCCAAAATTCATTAACAGGATGTTAGTGTGACTATTTTCCTACATTTTACTTTTTCACTTTTGCCATCTTTCTAAATCTGATGACTAAGAGATCAAATGCCAGAATTGTTTTAATTTCCATTTTTCTTTTACCCCCTTCTTAAATAATTTTTAAAAATCACCCCAGTTATATTTATTTTTCTGTAGTAAAAATATGTATTTTTAGAGGTGTAAGGGACATTAGGGATTATGTAACCCAGCTTTTTTTTTTTTGCCCATCTTTATGTAAACCCAGGGATTTCATGCCTGTATGGATTTTTGCTATAGTAGTCCCTGATTTGAACTCCACAGAATTGTCTGTCTTATAGTTCTTGTACCAATCTACAAGTCAGTAAATCAACAGATATTATTGAACTATATGGTAGGCAGAATGTGGTGATATGAAGACAAAAAAGGGCCCAGTGTGGATCACTGAGTTGGGACTGAGGAAACCTGGGACCTTGTCCAAAGCTTCCCACTAACTTGCCTAATGACCTTGGGCAAGTACTTCTATATCACAAAATGAAAGTAAGGGATAATCTGTCTTGTGGAATATTGGAAATATTTAGGTGTTTAGACAATCCTAGTTTTAATTGTGGCTCTGCCAGTTACTACCTGCATAAGGTTTCAAATCCTTGTTTGGATAACCTTGGATAAGATACTTCATCTTAGGGTTTTAGTTTCCTCATCTATAAAATGACAATTGGGTCAATTTGTTTTCAAAATTATACTACTTTTTGGGGCAGCTAGATGGTGCAGTGAATAGAACACCAGCCCTGAATCAGGAAGCCCTAAGTTCAAATCTGTCTCAGACACTTAAGACTTCTCAGCTGTGTGACCATGGGCAAGTCACTTAACCTCAATTGCTTCAGAAAAAAAAAAAATTATACTACTTTTTTGCTTGTGTGACATATGAATTCAGTAAAACCCAACAAACATTTATTACATAATAAAAGGGTTCAAAGAAGTTGTCTTCCAATCTGCAATTTTGCTTTTGAAAAAAAAAATCAATTTTATTTTCTGTTTGAAAAGCCTGGGCTGGTATTCAATTTCCAACTTAATTGATGCTTTGATTCGCCTTCCCAGGCTACATAGCAACTTTCCCCAAGAGGAATAATTCTCATTGACCTGATTTATTCATCAATTCTTTCTATGTTGAGAGGAGGAAAGATCTGGACATTTGAGTAGGGAAAAGAAAGATCAATATGAATTCTAAAGCACTAAAAATCAAATGCTTGGAGTTTGAAGAATAGCTCCTATTGAGGTTTTGAAAGTATGAGCTCATTTGATCGTTAGAACTAATTGATGAATTAATAGTAAAGATATCTCTAGCCACATTTTACAAATGAGGAAGCTGTATATCCATACTGGAAAAGATGCTCATGTTTCCCTGCCAGTGAATGTTAGAGACAGGATTTGACCTCAGTTCTTTCCTATTTCCAGAATCCTTACCATAATATCACATTGCCTCATTCTTCATTCATTTACATTTTCATTCATTTATGTGTTCATTCATTCATCCAAATTCTACTATCTTTACTGTGTTGGCTGCTGCAGATAAAAATAAAATCAATAATATTCTTTACCCTCAAGAAGACTAAAACAAAGATGACATAGTATTAAGTGTGTAAATGCAAATGCATATTAAATTAAAAACAAGGTGTTTTAGGAGAAAGATAATTAGTAATTGAAGGAATTGGAGAAGGTTTTCATGAAAAAGATGGTTCTTTTTGGAAAAAAAAAACTATTTAAAACTAAAAACAAAATTAGAAAAAAAAAGAAATAGAAAAGGAAAGATAGAAAAAGAAAATAGAAACAAGACAAATCAAATATTGTCTTGGGTCCAGCAGGACATCCGGAAAGATTAAAAATATATAACAAATTTCTTTTTCAAGAAAGCTTATATAATAATGGGAGAAATTATATCCACAACTCTCCATGTTTTGTTTGCTTTCTTGTAGATGATTCTTTTTTCCTTTGCTCAAAAGATAGTTTTTGAACTGTCTTAAGAGAGAAAAACTTTGAGTTGGAAGGTGAGAAAGGATGATTTCCAGGCATGCTATACAAAGACCAGAACAGAGTTATGGAGGGGGGAGATGGGATGTCGGGTATGAGGAGAAAAGAGAAGGATAATTTCATGGGATCATAGAGATCAGGAGGAGAAATATTCACGGAGCCTGGAAAGATAAATCAGGATTGAGTTGTAAAGGATTTTAAAATTAAAAAGAGAAATTTCTATTTTATTCTGGAAACAACAGGAAGCCACTGAAGTTTGTTGAGTAGGGAGCTCATATGCTCAGATCTGTCTTTAACATAAGATGGTCTTCTCATCTTATATTCAAAGGAATTAAGATAGAAACATTCTTGGGACAAGTTTCTAACCTCCAATTATTCTTTTATCTCTAATATTATTGCATAAGGGAAATAAAAAAATTGGTTTTTGTAGTTAAATAAAAGTATTGGGATGTGAGCCAATCCCTGAAAGCAACCTTAGGACAAACAGTTGGATGATGGGAGGAGATATACTTCATCTTGTTCCTACATATTTTTCATATTTTGTAATGGGCTGAGGCTCGAGTTGATGCAATGAGGCCCCAAGCACGTGAGGCTAAATAGTAATTGGACCATACTCTATTAATATATAAGCTTGGAGAAAGAATGGCCCCCGCCCACTCTTTGTGCAAGTCCTGATGTGTTGTATAGGAAATGACGATTTTGGTGGGTGGAAGCAGGGGAGTGGAAAAGGAAGGGGAAAGAGAGACTGCTGGCTGGCGTCTTGACATAGTTGCTTGCATTGCCATTGCGACGGCCTTTCAGCTCAGATCCCCCTCTGTTAGCTGGCTTCCTGTCGCAGCTGCCCATATTGCTATCTCAATCCTTCTTGCCCATATTTCTATCGCAATCTTTTTTCACCTCTTCACTTCAATAAAGATTGAAGATTTTCCCTTAACCTGAATTCCTGACTCTGGCTGATTTTAAATACGGGGTCATTACAATATTTATGATTTGATATGTTCTTATTATATAATCTGTACTATTATGTGTCATTTAAGCTAGAGAGAAAGATATGGAATAGTATACAGAGGGCAAGACATGGATCCAGAGAGCCCTAAGTTCTGATATGACTGAAAATGACACAATGACATTAGAAGAAATTGATCAGATGACTTCATTCAGATTTATATTTTGAAACCTATGATCCCATGATCTTAGAACTAGATCAGGAGTCCCCAAACTTTTTAAATAGGGGGCCAGGTCAATGTCCCTCAGACGGTTGGAGGGCTGGGCTATAGTAAAAACAAAAACCTTGTTTTGTGGGCCTTTAAATAAAGAAATTTCATAGCCTTGGGTGAAAGGGATAATTGTCCTCAGCTGCTGCATCTGGCCCATGGGCCACAGTTTGAGGACCCCTGAATTAGATGATCTGTGTTCCTTTCTTGCTCTAACATTCTATCATTCTATTTGTCTAGAGTTTAGCTAACTACTGCAGCATTTAAGAATCTAAGTCATGAACTTTCATTTTCTGATCATCCCACCAAGAGCACTTTCCCTATCTACTGAAATCTAGGGATCTCAGACTGGTGCCATATTATACTTGAATTGCTTGATGCATTTCCAGATTTGCTCTTGGCTCTCTTTGAAGCTATGGTCACCAGGGTTAGAGCTGTTATTCCTCATATATTGTGCTCATAATTTCTATTTACACTCACCAAACAGCTCAGATGTCTGTATAAACACTGACTCATTCTTAATGAGGTAATGGGTACTATTGGCATTTTTAAATGTTCCTTGGACACTCCACTTCTTTCCTAGAGTTTCTCCAAAATACGCTCATTAATCAAATTCCTTTTGAGAGAGCAAGACCTCTGCCTGGTACTGAAAGAGTACGTTGTTTCTTGGTGTTTTCAGGAACTTCCTGCCATTTCCTCCCAAAGAGACACTTTTCTGGATTAAAAAAAAATGTAAATAAGGGAAACTGGTTTTCTTCTTTTTTCATCCCTCTGTAATTGCTTCCTTACTCCAGAACTAGGCAAAAAACATCTGTAATTTATAATTTCATTGCTTTCAAACTTCCCTCATTATCTGTGTAGTGACTTTGAGTGAGTCACTTTCCTTCTTGGGGAATCAGTTTTCTGGACTACATGGTTTCTAAATTTGCTTCCAGCCCATAATCATATATTTTTTAATCCCTTTCTTTAAGGAATTTGTCTTTATTATCCCAAAGGTAACATGGCTAAGTGGATGGAGAGCCAATTCTAAAAAACAGGTTAAAGTTCTACCCCTAACCCTTATGGGCTGTGGGATGTTTTATCCTTTCTGTGTTCTAGGTAACTCTCTAAGACTATAAATAAATTGTAGAGAAAGGGCCAATCTGCATTGATAGAGGGAACTTTTTGGAGCCTAACAATGAAATTTAGGGTCCAATCATGATGATCCTAGGTCACAAAAATAAAGACAACAGATACATAACTGGGTCTCTCCTGTCCTTTGATACTGGGGAGTCACCAAACACTTGATTGTAACAGGAACTGGGGCTACCTATATGACCAAAGCTAGAAATACCAAGCTTTTCTCAGAAGTATTGTCATCAGAGAGACTTTTACTAGGAAAACTGAGCTCAAGGGCTCAGGTCTAATCACCTAAGAGTGCTTTAGAGCTGAACCATCTAGTTCAACAACTTCATTGAACACATGAAGAAACTGAAGCTCAGAGAGAATAAGATACTTACCCAATGGTACCCAGTTACTGAGTAGCAGAAGTAGGATTTGAAGTCATATCATCTTGCTACAAAACCAGTGTCTAATGTTGCTATTTTTCAGAAATCATATATTTTGTAACTTCAGCTATGTATGAATATACAGTACCTGACATCCACTTCATCTAATTGGCCTAAGAATCATCCTTTATTCTAGGTCTATGAGTAATTGTGAAAATAAATAGAAATGGAATAAGAAATCAGAACAGGTCTAAGCAGATCTTCCTAACAGAAATGAAATCCTAAGTAGTCAATTGTGTCTTCCTTTCCCAATTATTTTCACTTGGAGTCCATTTTGAACAGGAAATCTTGAATTTATTGGTTAATATGAAGTTATTTTTTTTCTTTAATGCTTGATTTGGGAAGTAAGTGAAAGACCTTTGGATTGTTTGAAAAGTGACTTTTTTACAAATACATAGATCAGGGTTCTCCTTAATGCTGTACCTTCAGGGACACAGGGAAATGCTAAAGGTTGTGGCCACTTCACCAGATAAAGAACTGCCTTCTTCTACAGGGGGGTGGAGGAAGAAAGAAAGAGAAAGGAAGAAAAAGAGACAGACAGAGAGAGAGAGAGAGAGAGAGAGAGAGAGAGAGAGAGAGAGAGAGGCAGAGAGACAGAGAGAGACAGAGAGGCAGAGACAGAGAGAGAGAGAAAGAGAGAGAGAGACAGAGACAGAGACAGTGACAGAGACAGAGACAGAGAGAGAGAGAGACAGAGAGAAAGAGATAGACAGAGAGACAGAGACAGAGACAGAGAGAGAGAGAAAGAGAGAGAGAGAGAGAGAGAGAGAGAGAGAGAGACAGAGAGAGAGAGACAGAGAGAAAGAGATAGAGACAGAGAGAGAGATAGAGACAGAGAAAGAGAGAGACAGAGAGACAGAGAGACACACAGAGAGATGGAGACAGGACACTGACCTGGAGTCAGGAAAATCTGAATTCAAATCCAGTCTCCTACACACACATATTATCTGTGTATTTCTGGACAAGTCACATACCTCACTATGCTTGTCTCCTCATTTGACAAAAGAGGATAATAAGAGTTGTGGTGGTAAAATAATATATTTGTTAAGCATGTTGAAAACTTTAAAGTGTTACAGATATGCTACTTATTATTATTGAAAATAATAGCTACTAGCTATGATCCCATTGGGTTGCTATTATATTATTGTATTTCTATTTTCAAAAATGGAAATATTATTATATTGTAGCCAAGAGCTATTATTATCTGAGTACAGGTTGTACATAAACTGCCTCAGATCAGGAATTAGATTTTTCTATGTATTCTGTGTCTCTAGAAAAAGTACCTAAAATTCAGTAGGTGTTTAATAATGTTTTATTGCCTTGAAACTGCTGCTTACTTACCTGTGTGACATTGAGCTTTATGTCCATGAAACTCGCTTTTCTCATCTATAAAATGCAGGATGGGTCTAGAAGGCATCTGGGGTCTATTTCAGTTCTACACTTAGGATCCTATGAAACTCCTCACTAAGACTACATTTCTTTAAGAAAAGGTTCTTAATCTAGAGTCTGCAAACTTTAATTTTTTTTTGATATTTCTCTTTATTTCTCTGTCTCTATTTTATTCTCTCTATGTCTCTCTGTCTCTGTCTGTCTCTCCACATATATATATTTATTTCCTTTATAATCTGCATTTTATGCACATAGAAACCTGATTCTAAGCAGAGATCCACAGCCCATCAGAGCCTATGGCACAAAAATGATTAAGGATGTCTACTTAAGAGTATAGTCATTACAACGTGAGAGCAATAAGAGTAGAGACAAGGCTGTGGGAATGGTCAACAGTCCTTAGGCTGGGAGGACCATGTCAGTGATTTCCATAAACCCTCTACTACCTATAAATATTCATCGAATAATTGAAGGAATGGCAATAGTGATAGATGCCATCTTTTGCAAACCTGGGTGATTCCCTTCCTAGATTGCTGCTGGGAAAGGGAGGTACCTGGGGAAGGGAGGCCATGGAGAGCTTGATGGAGCTCAGAAAATGAATCTGACATTCTCTTCTCCCTGCCTTTGCTGTGCCTTATCTTTCACATTCTTCACACATTTCCAAAGGCCCCCATCCGAACTGCAGCTCTCTGAGGAGTGTAAGCTGTGAGTAAAAACCATAGTAAATCTTTTAGGACAAAAGAGAGACCTTGAAAGTCATTTAAAAGTAGTTGGTAGCTAGAGGGAGCATCCTCTGGGCTAGAAATAAAACTGTTTTATAAGGCTTGTGCTGCCCCCAGTGATAAGGGGGGAAAAAATGAAAAGTTTTCTAAATCAGTGAGATAACAGATTTAACCGAGAGTCCTGAATGACCTGAGAATTGACTTTGATTTAGCCTGAAAGGAAAATAGTTGAGAGGAAATCGCAGGAAATAGAAATGATAAAGAGGATGAAGGTGGCATGAGACCATCACCCAAAGCTGAAAGGATCACAAAGCTTAAAGGGACATTAACTCTCATCTAATCCAAACCCTTCATCTTACAGATGAGGAAACTGAGGCACAAAGGGCTTGGTGGTGTTAAGCAATTTCCCTGAGGCATTAAGCTAGTTTGTGTCAGAGTTTTATATATCTGTTCTGTGAGTGCTTATATTGTTACTCAATTAGTCCACAAACATTTATTAAGCACTTGTTGTGTACCGGTTATTGCACTAACAGATGGGGACACAAAAAAGGCGGTGGGAAATGACCTTTACTTTCAATGAGCTCACAGTATATTGGGTGAAACAAGATGTACAGAGTCTATGAGGATGAAATAAATATGTACAAAGAAGTTAGATGTAGCATAAATAGAAAGTAATTAACAGAAGGAGGGAACTAGAATTAAGAAGAACTCCAGTTCTCTTAATGGCTTCCTGAAAGAGGTGGGATTTTAAAAGAAACAAGAGGTGGAGATAAAGAGGAAAGCATTTAGACGCTTCCCTTGACTGAATGATTATCTCAATTTCCAACTCCTTGAGATCAGAAATCATTTCATTTGGGGTTTTTGTATACCCAGCACTCAGCATAGTTACCTTCACATAGTAGGCACTCAACGAGTGTGTAGTGATTTATTGTTTTCTCTTGATCTTTACTCTTGTGTTTTTCTCACTCTGGCATGCGTTTTATTCTCAGGAAAGACAAGAGAAGGGATTCAATTGGTGGATTTTGTTATTCACTGCATTGCTGCATGCAAATTATTCTGCAAGTAGAGGGAGAAATGGCAATCTCCTATGTTTCTGTTTTCTGAGCTTATAGTGTCAAATCTAGCCCTTGGATCATCATCAACCTCTGCTTTTTTTCCCCCTTGTACTCCACTTCATTCAATTGGGTTCAGTTATGAATCGAACAAAACAATATTAACTCAGACCACAATAATTTCAGTTTACCATTATGCTGTCTATTAATATTGTGCTTCTTCTAGATCTAAAATATAACTTCTTTTGGTTTTGTATACCCTAATAGCTAGCATAATACTAGGCATAATGAACATTTATGAATTGATAAGAAGTAAGAAAATGAACAAAATTGCAGGTGTATATTTATTTGTCAAGTGAGTGCTATCCTTTTTTAGCAGAACTCATCCACCAATGAACTCAGATTCCAAACTATATATATATATATTCATTAAAGCAAGTCGGGAGGAACTCTATATCTGATAATAGTTGGGATTACCCTACATTTTCTTTTAAAATACTGTAGATTTGGAGTTGGAAGCAGTCTGAGTGACTCATTAATGCATTTTGGTTTTCCATATTCCCATCATTTCCTGATATATTCACTCAATGGTAAGCATATTCTATTTGCCTATTGAATTCTTCCCTATAATAAAGAAAAAAACAACAGTTCTACAAAGCTGAATAGTAAAGCTACCTCATGTAAGAGTGTATGCACTATTATGCTCTAGTAGGCTACCACTTCTCTTCTAAGAAGAATGGAAGAAGTTCCATCGCAGGTTCTCTGGTTCCAAGATTGGTCATCTCAATTCATCTGCTTTTAGCTGCTTTCAGATGCTTTCCAATGGTGTTTTCCTTTCCATTACTGTAGTCATCATGAATATTTTTCTCCTGCTTTTCTTTTCCTGAATTTATTTCAGTTCGTGTAAGTCTCTCTATATCTCCCTGAATTCCTCATATTTATCATTTCTTACTATGCAATAATAACCCCTTCAATTTAGACACATAAACTATGCAGGTATTACAAATCAATGGATCCCCATTTTACTTCCAGGTTCTTGCTACTACAAATCATGCTGTAAATATTTATTAAATTCCTGCTCTCTGGCAGGCCCTGTGCTAGGAATACAGGCCATAAAATGAAATGGTCACTGACTTCAAAAGAAGATTTTACCTTTTTTCTTTGTCTTTTTCTGGAACTTTTCTCTGTCTTTAATCTCTTTGGAGGACACTTTTGTTCCCTTTCCTTGTAATTTTAAATTGTCTTCTGCAATTGTTGCACAGATTCACAACTCTGTTCACAGTGTACAAGTGCCCTGTCTTCCCACAGTACTCTAACATTGACCATTTCTGTGCTTGGTCTTCTCTGCCAATCAGATTTGTGTGGAGTAAATTGAACAACATTAAATTGTATGCTCTTCAAAGGCAGTTTAGTTTTACTGGATAATTCTTTATATTCTTTGAGTTTCATACAGTACCATGCAAATCAACATTTGTTGAAAACCTACTATGCGCTAAGGGCAGTTAGGTAGTTGCAGTGGATAGAGCACCTGACCCCAAATCAGGAAGACTCATGATCTAGAAATTATCGAGAAAAGGAAATGGCAAACCACTCCAGTATCTTTGCCGAGAAAACCCTAAATGAGGTCATGATGAATAAGACATGACTTAATGACTGAATAATAACAATATTCTGTGCTAGGCATTGGGTTAAGCATTAGAATCAAAGGCAACAGCAAAAACAAAAACAAAAACAAACAAAAAAAATCTTTGGGCTCTAGATTACACTCTGATCCAGAAAACAATGCATACAAGTCTACACATAAGATATAGAGAGGATAAAATGGAAATAATCTCAGACAAGAGGCCCTCGTGGTAACACTAGGTATTTAATACCTGATTTTCATTGATGTCGATGGTGATATTGACAAGGTTTCCAAATTCACTGATATGGCCTTATCCATAAATCTTTAGAATAAGTCATACATGGATGTGTACAAATATCCATCATCTTTTCCTATTCTATTGTCCTTGAATTTTTTGCAATCTGCAATCACAAGATCTTGGAATTGGAGCTGAAATGGATTAAGGAAGGAAATTTGCATTTAGATATCATCTGGCCCAGCTTCTATAAAGGCTAAAAGAGAGACTGAAAGGTAAAGTTAAAGCCTTCAGCTGTTGGGTGGTTTTGTGAGAAAATGACTCTCAGCTTTGTGACCATAGTCCTTGCAATGCCACTTGAGATAATGTTTTTTGATAAAGACTTAAGTTTATTGTCTGATTAAGGGAGACACAGAGGTGAGAACTAATGGGCTAACATCTAAAAAGAGAGCCACCCATCTTTTATTCCTGGAATTCTGGGAGTAGTAACAGTCAAGCCGATGGGGATCCAAGTGTTGTACATGGCATATGGGAGATATTATATACAGATCAATGGCCTGGAGAGTTTAAAGATTTGCCCAGTGTCTGAGACAAAACATGGGCTCCAAAGTTAATGCTCTATATGTCGTATCTTCTAGCTACCTGGAACATAATTCAATTACCCCAAAAGCTAGCCTGGGAGACCTTCATCTCACTTTTCATTATATTAGGTATTGCCAATTATTCCCCATCCATGTCTTTGTCAACACTTTGGAAATCCATCTAAAGAACCTTTGCCCCTTTCTTCACTCAAACTTTTTACTTTACTATCTGATAACATGCAGTGGAGAGCAAAAAAACCAAACAAAAAACCCAAACAAATCAAAACAATAACAACAATAAACTAATGATAAGAAGGGCAGCTGATGATGTAGTCTATGGAGTGCCAGTCTGGAGTCAAGAAGATTTATGCTCATTAAGTTCAAATCTGGACCCAAGCACACTAGCTATGGCATCCTGGACAAGTCCCTTAACCCTGTTTGCCTCAGCTTTCCCAACCTTAAATCAGTTGGAAAAAGAAATGGCAAACCACTTTAGTATCTTTGCCAAGAGAACCCCAAATGTAGTCATGAAGAGTCAGACACAAGCAAAAAAAAAATATCTGAACAATTATAAAATGATTAGAAACCAGTACTACAGGTAGACAGACTTTTGACCTGCTGTGATGGATTGTCCAATTCATTCCCTCCTACTTTATGACTGTAGTTTTTATGACTTGATAAATATAGCATTATTCCTATGTTGCATAACATTAGGGTTATATTACATCAACTCTTTAAGAAGAAACAAACTCATTATTTACTTGGTCTATCATAATGAGGGATCAGCTCACACAGACCAGGTGATTATGTAACAGATACTTAAAAATAGGTATTAGCTATTTTTCTGCCCTCCCTCCCTCCCCTACTAATACATCTGAGGCACATAGTAGGTGCTGAATAAAATATTTATTGATGCATTGATGAGGTACAAATCATCATCCTCATCTCTATCTGACAGAATCTCAAATTCTCTTCTAGACTTACATTAAGTATTGTCTCCTAAATGAAGTTCATCCTTATGACAATATATTTTTACTCATCTCTCAAAAATAAGTGTTGAGTGTGGTGGGGAGACGAGGGAAAAAGGAAAGAAGAGGAAAAAAGAAATCTGGCACCTTAGCATTTGCTGTTCTGTATTTAACTTTTATTAGCTATACACTAGCATGTGAAATTCTTTAAGAGCAGAGACTGTTTCCCCAGTGACCAACAAAGTGCCTAGCACATAGTAAGTAGTTATTGAATATTTGCTTAATCAACGAATGACTGGCTAAATTAAAAAAAATTATAAAAGTCCATTGTAAATTCAAAATTGTATTGCTAGGATTTCTTAAAATCACTAGAATGACTAGTCTCATAAACTTCTTTTTTCTTCTTCTAAAAGTAAAAAACCACAGTATGCTGTGGATAACATTGGGAATGAATTCAAAATGTTTTTAAGACTCCTCAATTTGGCTCCATGGTGTATGACACTGAAGTAATGAAAATTGGATTTTCTTGTCATTTAATTAAACATTATCTTCTCCTTTCCCTTATGTAGGGCTAAATCCAGTGAAATGGCATCTTTAAATAATAAAGGAGAGCATTGATGCTAGAAGCTTTTGAACATTTCTTCAACTAACATAACAGCCTGGTAAATTCTAGGTTTTTTCATACACTTAATCAGGATAAATATTTGGGACTAGAGAATGAAGAAAGTCATTTAAAAAACAAACTAACACCTAACCCTAAAAGTATTTAAACATTTAACTGAAAATTGACTAAAAGTCTAGAAGATATAATCAATCAACTCATCAACAGACATCTATTAAGCACCTATTATGTGTCAGGCACTGTTACAGTTCTGAGCCTCAATTCAGCCTGAGACACTAGCTATGTGCCCTTAGGCAAGTCACTTAAAACAGTTTGTCTCAGTTTCCTTACCTATAAAATGGCAATAATAATAATACTTACCTCCTAGGATTGTTGTAAGATCAAATGAGATAATTATAAATCACTTAACACAGTACCTGGCACAGAGTAGATACCATATAAATATTAGTTATTATTATTATCATTAATCATTATATAAAACAGTTTCTGCCTTTGAAGAATTCTTCTGGAGGCACAATTTTAAGAATATAAAAATATGGTTTCTTGGGGGTAGGGGTAGAAGCAGATGATTTTCATAAAATAAGTTATTATTCATCAAGTATTTCATATCTTATTTATGTATTTCCCTCTTTGCAGTGTCATCTACAAAAGTTCTGGCTTAGTTGATTCTCAAACAAGCCCTTGGTTGCCTATAAAAATACATTAATGCTCAAGGACAATATTAAGTTGGACATATTCCTACTTTAGAACTGTTTTTACAATGTGTAATAGATTGGGGGATGCTGTTTCTGATTAGTTTAAACTAGTTAAAATTATTAATTCAAAATCAAACATTCAACAAATGATGAATTTACTTTAGAAATGCTTAATGAACAATGCCCTTTCCATATTAGAATGTTATGAACTTGGAGGGGAAAATGCAACATAATGGAATTTTTTGGTTAAGCAAATTTTCTTTTTCTTTTCTTTTTTTTTTCCTTGTATTTTTCTGCCCTGAAGATTAACTCTTATTTTAAAGCGATCTCAGATACTTGATCAAATACATTTGGAATTTTTGAAACCCATTGAGTGTTTCAACAGCAACTCTTACAAGAAAAAAAAACAAACAAACATAAACACATACAAACACACATCCCATCATTAGAGTGAAACAGGCTGGAGGAGATCTGGCACCATTGTTAATGATATGTTGGATTAAAGAGAAAAAAAGTCAGAACAGTCATAGAGCAAATCTAATTTAATTTAATTACCTATATTTTATGGAAAATATGTGAAATTATATGGATGATATGAAATTGATCCTGTCTCCTTCCCCTGAAATGTTTGTAGAGAAGCTGTTTATAGTTAAAGTCATGTAAAGTACATTTAAATTTTTCTAAGTATCTTGGAATTTTTCATGATCCTATCTTAAATGTGTTAGCAGATCACAGACACTTTATTTGTCAAGACTGGGGGGGAAAGGCTGAGTTGGATCTGGCTTTCATTATGTGATCCATTAGGGCAGTTGGATCAACAATTGGCATTCCACATCATTGCTTTGATTGCTGGCTGGAGGCCCTTTTTGCCCAAGCAAGGTAAGAAGGTGAACAGTCGTTGAACTTGAATTTGATCACTATAGACAAGCCAACCCATATGGTACAGAGGAGAAAAAAGGGGATATGAGAGAGGATATTGAAAGGGAGCGGGGAGGAGGGGATCCCTCTGACTCCATAAAATTAGAATTTTGTTTTCGTTGATTTATCTTTCATTATCCCAATGGTACTTCGATTTTCCAGATGTGAAAGTAAAAAGAAATTGTTTTGTTTTTCTCCCTCCATCCTTTAAAAACTTTTAACAGTTTATCAGTGAGTAGGACTGTATCTCCCTTTAAAGCTTGAAAGAATGTGGAGGGGGAAGGGAGATAAATACTAAGGATATAAATGCAATGTGAGCAGTTTTGTAAAGGTGTTCTTTCTAGAAGAAAGAAAGCTAAATGGTGACTTGGCAATATGGAATTCACACCTGGGGGCCCAGAGTAATGAAATCCAGATGTGCTCTGAGCTAGCCTACTGCTAAGTCTGATTGGCAGGAACTGAGAAGACATGGGATTGAGTTTCAGCTCTGCCATTTTACCAGTCCTGTGACTTCTGACAAATCAGTTTTACTTTGCTGGGCCTCAGTTTTCATTTTTGGAAAAAATTGAGAAGATATGTACACTGTTTCTCTGATACTGACTGTTAGGAAGACTCTCGGGTATGCTTATTAAAAAGCACAATCTCATAGAATATGGAGTTTAGCCCAAAAAAGGACCTTAAAGATGAATTATTCCAAATGTCTCATTTTAGAAATGAAGAAACTCAGGCTCAGGAAGTTGGAGGACTTGTCCAAAGGCCACAAAAGCTTGTTCCAGGGGTAGGGTTAATATGAACTCTTTTCTTTTCTTTTTCTCCTCCCTTCCTCTCTTTCTCCCTCCCTCCCTTCTTCTCTTTCTTTCTTTCTTCAATATTCCCTTTCCCCTTTTCTCTTTTCCACTCCTTTCCTTTTCTCCCTTCTCTTCTCTGCTCCCCTTTCCTTTCCTTTCCTCTTCTCTCATCTTATTTTCTTTCATTTCTTCTGCCTTTCCTTTCTTCCTTCCTGTCTTTCCTTCCTTCCTTCCTTCCTCCCCTCCTTCCTTTCCTCCTTCCCTCCTTCTTATTTATTTATGTATTTAATTTGTTTATCTATTTACTTATCTATTATTGTCGATATTAGAAAGAAACAGTCAGGGTACAAAATCAGAGAATTTGAGGAACCACAGGAGTTTTTGCTTTAATTTGTACCTAAACAGGGCAGGGAGGGGTGAGGAAGGGACATGAAACCCTCTTCTAGACAATGCTGTCTCAGCTACCTGAAGATGGCTCTCATGCTTCTGTCTTATCCTCTAGGCCACATACCCTTAATTCCTTAAACAAATTCTCAGCTCCTTAGATGTCTGTGAGCCCCTCCAGTCCCTTCACTAAACAGACCATTTCTCCTGGATGAACTCAATGTCTTTCCTAAAATATGGCTGAAAACATGGCTTGTGACAGGGGGATGTTCCTCATCTTCTGAAATGATGGGGCCTTTCTCTCTAAGATTATTTGCTATCTAATCTGGATGATAGAATCTTCCCAATCAGAATATAAATTATCGAGGGAAGGGCTTGTTTTTGCCTTAAAAAAAAATCCCTAACACTTTATTCAATGCTCGACATGCTTATTTAATAAATGCTAGTTTATTAAATGATTACTGGTTGGTGCCCAGATCTGAACATAACAGTCAAGCTATGATCTGATCAGGGAGCAGGAGCTCCATCACCTCCTATATCTGTAGAATTATAAGAAAGAAGTGGCCAGCACACTACCCAGGTGTAGAAAGAAGGAAAAAGAGGCAGAAAAATAACAGTACTAAACATAAGATGAAACATTTACTTGCCCACCCATTCCTAAAGTCTCAACTGAATAGAATGGAGAGATTATGACCCCATCTACTGGCAAGAAGAAATATGTTATAATGACAATAATAATAATAATATTCATTATTATGACATTAATTCTACTATCATTATCATTACTATGTTTTTCATTGTCTGTATTAAGAACAACAATCCCATTATTTCAGCCTTTTTTGTTCTTGTCTTTTCTTCTCTAGGACAAAGCATTTATTGAAACTCCCAAACTATTAATTGTAATTGTAATACAAAACAAAGCCAAAAATATCCTTCACCCAATCCCTACAAGATTGCACTTTACAGATAATATAAAGGACCCTTGATGGAGGCACTAGTTACTTAAACTTGTAAGCTTCTCTACTTCCCTCTCCCCAGGCCCATTATGTGAGCACAAATAGTATAGGAGATAATGGGACAGCGCAATTCAGAAAGAATTGATGTCAAATGTCAACTGGACTCCCTTACACCCAAGAAACAATGGTCACCACAGGTCAGCATTGACGTCAGCAGCACAGTACAGGGAGTTTTCTCTGCCTTTGCTTTATTTGAACTATAAATAGAGGATGCTGTGTTAGACTTCTACTTTTGACTACTCCAAGTTAAATTGCCTGTCTCCAAAAAATAAAACTTATAGCCATTTCCTTGTTCTGCTTCTTATAAAACCTTTTCTAAGCTCCTATCACAGCTTACTGTCACTGATGGTACACATCTAAGACTTCCATGAAAAAATAAAATAGAATTTTCAGCAAGTATCATCTTTTCTTCCTTAAATTTGTTAGAAGTCTCTAAATGCAAGGTCTGTTTTTGGAAGCCATCAGTCTCACCCCTTGATCATATCCCATTGTGAAGGAAATCTTGAAATGCACAGAATTTGACAATTTCTTTGTGGAAAAGGTCTTCTTGCTCTTCTTTCTCACCCCCACCTTGCTACTCCATTCAACTGACATTTTCCTGAAAGGCAGGCTTTCTGTCATTCACTCAGAAAAACAGGCTAGTTTTTCATCCCTCCAGTGGGGAAGCCCAGTAGGATTCCTGCTTGGCAGTTTTCGGCTTACATGGTCAAGATCAGGATTATTGCCAAAAGTGCAAATGACTAAATCCAAAGGTCCCGGGGGCCAGGAGGTTTTCGGAGGGTCTGGTCAGGGGAGTAACCAGTAAAGGTAGAATCCTCAAATTATAGATGCTGCTTCTCCTCCTCAAAGAATAACTTTGTGTTTATTTTTTGTCCTTTATGCACATGTATGTGTGTATATGTATATACATACACATATATACATAAATATATAAGCACACATACATACATGTATGTTTATATATTTGTATATTTATGAATATATATAAATATATATTTATCTTTATAGCATATAAAATATACATATAGCATATGTACATATATATATGCTATAAAAGACTTTAAAATCCTTTGTATCCAACCCAGTACTGGGCATAAAGCAGGCACTCAAAAAGGGCAACTGGGTGGCAGAGTGGCTATAGCACCGGCTCTACAGTCACAAGGAAGAACCTAAGTTCAAATCTTTTTTCAGACACTTAATAGCTGTGCAGTTCTGGGCTAGTCACTTAAACCTGTTTGCCTCAGTTTCCTCATCTGTAAAATGAGCCGGAGAAGGAAATGGCAAACCACTTCAGCATCTTTTCCAGCAAAACCCCAAATGGGGTCATAAACAGACACAATAAAAAGATGCTTAATAAATGTTGATTGATTGATAGAACATCATTCTCTCAATCATTACTTAAATATTGGGCGCTTATAAATAACCCCTGTTGGAAGAGACAGAAGTTGAGGGCCAGTGTCTTTTTTTTTATTTAAAAAGTTTTATTTCTTATTATGCTTTCATGATTATAGGGTTAGCTCTTTGTGGCTTTTTCTCTGGAACAAATGTTGACATCAATCTGTTTTGTTCTGGCAGTATTTCCCCTAGTTCTGTTTTTAGAAGATCTGGACTGAGTGTGTGGCTTGGCAGGTATATCAAGGTGTAATCTGTGCTGGGAACCAAGATCCAGGGTTTGTCTCTGGAGGGTTATCATCACTAAAGGCAACAGAATTCACCATTAGAAGAGGGTCATGAGGGGAAAAAAAGCTAGTGGAAGGAGCTCAGTTGCTGCAGTCATTGACTCATTGACTTGATGGGAAAATAGAATAGACTGCAGAAGTCAATGCAATTCAGTCCCTTATTATTATTGTTGTCATCACCAGCATTGTTGTGATCAGATTTCCAAAGGTCACATTGATAGGATGTAGCAAAATGAGGATTTGAACCCAGGTCTTCTTTCTTCTAAGCTAATACTCATTTTCCTCATTGTGTCATCTGTTGTTGAATTGTTTTTCAGTTGTGTCCTACCTCATTTGAGATTTTCTTGGCAAAGACACTGGAGTGGTTGGCCATTTTCTTCTCTGGCTCATTTTATACAAGAGAAAAGAGAAGGCAAAAAGGATGAAGTGACTTGCCCAGAGTTATACAGCTAGTATCTGAAACCACATTTGAACTCAAGACCTCCTGATTGCAGGACTGACACTCTGCTTAACTATCTAGCTATCTTTGTTCAGTAATTTTTATTAACTATGAGACTATTCTTTTCAGTAAAATAAAATGTGCTGAATAGAGGATAATTTCCTTCCTTCCTCCCTCCTTTCTTTCCTTCCTCCCTCCTTTCCTTCCTTCCTTAATTCCTTTCTTTTTCTTTCTTTCTTTTTTTCTTTCTTTCTTTCTTTCTTTCTTTCTTTCTTTCTTTCTTTCTTTTTTCTTCTTTCTTCTTCCTTCCTTCTTTCCTTCCTTCTTCTTTTTCTCTCTCTTTCTCTCTCTCTTCCTTTTCTTCGTTCCTTCATTCCTTTGTTCCTTTGTTCCTTCCTTCCTTTGTTCGTTCATTCGTTCCTTCCTTCCTTCCTTCCTTCCTTCCTTCCTTCCTTCCTTCCTCTCTCCCTTCCTTCCTCCCTTCCTCCGTTCCTCCCTTTTCTTTTTTCCTTCCTTTTCTTCCTTTCTCTCTTCTTTTTAAATAAAGTACTTGACTGGGAAGCCTGCATTTAGATTGTTAGTGTTCAATATCACCAACGTTATCAGAAATTGTCAGGTAACGTTCTCCTATGATGCCATCAGACCTTGCAGAGACATCTGCCTGATTGTTTGAAAACACCTGGAATACAGCAACCTCATTACAACCCTTAATTTGTCACTGGGTTGTCATTGGGGCTCTTTTGAGTTTCTGATTTGCATTTTACACCACAGTTTATTTCAGTAATGACTAACCTCCTTTATATCAGACTCAGCAGCTGTGGAATTCCTTAGTGTCTTACTGATAGCTGCCATTGATCTTCTGGAGACATCCATCCAGTTCAATTTGACAAGTACTGATTATACATATATACATATACATACACCCATATATAAATATAGATATAGATATCACACACACACACACACACACACACACACACACACACACAAAACTTCTTATAAAAGCCAAAAAGAGAGGAGGTCTCATATCATAAATAGAGGGCTGATCTTATTCACAAGAAAATGTTAAGGATTCTGTGGAAGCCAATTTTTTGAAATACTTGAAGGGCAGTGAAGTAGTCAGAGGCCAACAGCTATGACCTGGTCACTTTCTGGGCAAGGACTATGGATGGAGGAAAGCCCTAAAAACCCTTCTTGAGGGCCTCTGCTGGGATCCCAATCCATAATGATGAAGGAGTGATTGGCGAGACAGAGGGCCTTGATTCAAATCTTATCTCTGCCACATACAGTCATGCTAATCCCTCTACTGGGTATCAGTTGCCTCATTTATAGAGGGATGGATGAGATGACTTCTAAAGTCATGTCTAGCTCATGACGATTTAATAATCAAAGTTATGACAGCACATTGCTGGGTATTCAAAAATATAAGTAATCTCTCTTCTTCTGTCCTCGGTCTGCATAGCTCTCCCCCAACATTGCTAATATTCTCTTTACTATTCAATTGCTCTATAGCTTGAATAAGAGATGGGGAATCTAGTCCCTGGAAATGGGCCTGGAAATGATCTTTTTCTTATTCTTAAATTAAATTTAAAATTTTAGATCGTACACTGATAGCAACTACCATGTCTTAAATTATTTTGTTTATGTATATTGTGTCTTCCCAGGTAAATAATAACTAACATTTGCAGAGTAATTTAAAATTTCAAAGCTCTGTCCATAAGTTAACTCATTTTATTCTTACAATGACCCTCGGAGGTTGATGCTATTATGGCCCTCATTTCACAGATGAGAAAACTGAAGCAAACAGAAGTCATGACTTATTTAGTGTCACTTAGTGAATTTAAATTCTGATCTTCTTGATTCAAAGTTCATTGTTCTATCCACCATGTAACATAGCTGCTTTTAAATGCAAATTCTTTGAAGGGAAGACTGACACCTGCTATTGCAATATTTGCTCATACCACTCAAAGAAGCTTTCTTCCCTTATACCACAGATGTAAAGTAAAAAGGTTTGATAGCATAACCAGGTCTTGATTGGAGAGGATTATAAAGACTTCTCTTAGTCATCTCCCCAAGATCTGGTCCAAAGTTGAGCAGCAGGATTTATCTCTTGGAAGAGGGCCTTTTATCAAATAAACTTCAGGGATTCTAGAAATGGTAGACAATTCTGTGATATGGAATCCACCTGTGGTGGAGGTAAGAACAAGAAAAAAAACCTGATTTTTGTTCATGTTTTCCCACTCTCCCATGTAAATACCTAGGAAGCTTTCTTTGGACAAGTTATGTTACTTAGATTTCATCTTACAGGCAACTTCTACCTGAAAGTTCCCTCCACTGATCCAACTTCGATGTACCTTATCTTAATATCTTAAAAAGATGTCTGAGGCACTGAGATGGTTAAGATTGTGTCCAATGAAAATGAATAGATGCCCATCAATTGGGGAAGGCTGAATAAGTAATTATTTTATATGAAAGTAATGAAGTGTTATTATTCTATAAAAAGCGATAAACACATTAATTTTAGAAAAGTTTGGAAAGATTTACACGAACTGATGCTGAGTGAAGCAAGAACAAGGAAAACATTGTGCACAGCAATAAGATTGTGTAATGATTAGCTATGATAGTCTTGGTTCTTTTCAGCAATGCAGGGATCCAAGGTAATCTCAATAAAATTTGGATGAAAAATGCCATCTGCATTGAGAAAGAGACCTCTGAATAATGAATGGGAATCAATTCATACCATTTTCACCATTTTTTTTTTGCTTTCTTATAGTTTTTATCTTTTTTCTGATTTTTTTCTTCCAATATGGCATATGGAAATATGTAAAAAATAAATGTGTATATATGTATATATATGTAACCTAAAAATAAAAATTAAAAGAGAAGAAAACAAACAAACAAACAAGATTGTGTCCATTGGTTGTCTTACAGTTAGTATACTGGATAGACTTGAATTAACTTCTTTCTGATTCCAATGAAAACTTTCCTGCTTGCCATCTGGAGGAGGGGGTGGAGAGAGAGAGAGGAAAAGTCAAAACAGAAGTGAGTGCAAGGGATAATGTTGTAAAAAATTACCCAAACATGGGTTCTGTCAATAAAAAAAAGTTGTAATTATTAAATAAATAAATAAATGAACAATAAGAAAAAAAAAAGAAAACTTTCTATTTACTATTCCACTCTATGTCTCAATGTATAGAGTTATAGAGCTAAAATTCTAGGGGACATAAAAAATTGACCAGTCCAATCCTTTCATTTTAAAGGTGAAGAAACTGATAGTTGGGGCAGGTAAGTGACTAGTCCACCTCAAATCATTCAGACAGTAGGGAGCAGAGCTGCCATTTGAGCCTACAATCTCTAATTCCAGAGCTGATTACTCATGATCTTTATAAAATTTATATTTTTTAAAAAGTCTTTTTCTGTCCATGTCTTCTGGTCCCTGTTTCACAGACCTAGAAACTAGTCTTAGCATTTCTATTAATTAGCTGGGTAACTTGAGAATGAATCATAATCTCTCTGAACCTTGGACTCCTTTTTTCATAAAAGAGTGATCAGAACCAGCCTTTGTCTTCTTTCCAGGAATGTTGTAAGCATCAAATAAGATACTTTAGGATTAAACTACTCAAATGGATCCATGGTTTTACCCATTTGGAAAGTCTCTCAATTCTGATCACCATCTCCACATATTAGTCCTGCAGGTGACTCAGGAATTGCAAAATATCAAATAAAAGAATGAATGAAAGTTTTTTTTTTTCAAACCACAATGCACTAAAGATGTTTATAAAAGTAACCACAGTATAAAATGAATTTATAATTGAGGAATCATTGAATCCAACCTCTGCTTTTTACAGATGCAGATGCACATTGAATTCCAGATGGAAATAAACTTCCTCAGAGTCTATTTGAAGAGCAAATAGTGAGCAAGACAGTGAAAATACATTCATTATTAATTATTACTTTTATTCTGGTGTCCTTCTATCATCCAGCCATTGTTTTTAATGAAAAAGAAATCATTGTACAAAGCCTAAAATGCATTCACATGTAGTATATATGTTACAGATAACACACATATAATGCATACATGACATATACAGATCAATTTAATACTACACTAAGACTTTTGGAATAACCAACATGTTGTTGTTTCTCCTTCATTTTTGAAGAGGATCAATGACATCATGATGTTGGGTAAAATAGTGGATGATGGGTGATGTCTTGACTTGTGTGAATTGAATTCAAGTCAGTCAGATTTGTATGGTGTTGCAGGCTTTGCTCTTTCTTCCAGAGTCGTGGAAGTACAATGATAAAATATAAGTCAGAATGACTGGGGATGATCCAGGATTCAGTGGATGACCTGGATATCTTTGATGTCGGGCTGACTTCTAAGTGCTCCACTTCAGCTGCCTTCATGGCCGTCAGAACAAATTGTTCCCATCTTCCCTTTTCACCGAGTGAAATCTTACCATGCTCTGGGTAGACATTCCCTAGCTCACTGGTAGTGAGACCTCTTGGTTATCCTTAACCTGGTTTAGACCATCAGCCAAGACAGTTTAGTGGAAAGAATTCACGGTGCATGCTCTGGTCTCAGCCACAGGTGAAAGTTGGGTGATAGGTGGACTCCAAAGGTGAATGAGCAACCCTGAAGATGGCTTGGCTGCCGGTGATCTATGAATACCCCCAAAGTCTATGTGAACGTGTGTGTGCATATATACATATAAATGTATATATGACATATCATATCTATAGCTATCAGTAGATAACTATAGATACATATGTATGATTTTCTCATTATACATGATTTTATTCCTCTAGACAATATTCATAAATAATGTTACTCAGCTTAGATATAAAACATGGTCATTGTGTTAATAGGACCCTGGATGTGAACATGTGTTTTCATCAGTGATACATCTGCTAAAGGGATAATATTAGATTATCACAGAAAAAACTCAATGTTTCTCCTTTTACACTTTGTATTCCGAGATTTCCAAAATGCACGTCTTCCTATGAAATTAAGCTTGCAGTCCCAATGTTAAAACATTCCTGATGCTAATCTGGTAGAGAAAATACTGACTTCACACATTTTAAAAATGAAACTTTGATATTTGCTCACATCACTAAAGAGAAGAAAGAGACAAAAAGAGGAAAATCGTATGTGACTTTACCAATACATGGGTTGATACTAGAGATCATACTATTATATTTTAAATGACTTGAAATCTTTCAATGTTAAGCCAAAATAGGATGATTTTGGGGGGAAAAAACCCTAAAGTTTATATGAACAGATGCAAAATGAACAGTTTTAGGAAAACAATTTATACAATGGCAACGTTATATTAAAGGAAACTTTGAAAGTTTAGGAATACTGGCCAACACGATGGAATACAACACTGAGTTACAGAATATTCTGTCTCCAAACAGAGGTGATGAGCTCAGAGGATAAACTGAAATAAATTCATAACAATACATAGCAATATACATGCATAATACATACATATATGTATAAATAATGTACAATAATATACACATTATACTACATACATACATGAAATAAATACATAAACAAATATGTGAACATGTCTACTTGAATAATTTGTTTTGCTTGATATTTTAATGGATTTTGTTTTCTGGCTTTCTCAATGGAGGGGCAAATGGGAGAAAGAGGATTCAGAATTCTATTTTTTTAAAAGTGAATTAAAAAATAAATATTAAACACAAGTAGTTTCTATTTGACAGCTCATTGGAGGACTCTCAGAATGCCAGTTCCTTGAGGAAGAGACCGGTTTTGTTTTTGCCTTTGTATCCCTAACATGGAGTACAATGCTTGGCACAAAGTAGGAGCTTAATAAATATTTAGTGAATTGAAATTAATTGAATTGAGTTGCCCAACCAAGCCTTCCTAATGTGAACCATGGGTAGCAATAAAAACATGTCCTTGAAGCCTAACTCTGATTGTCATAAACACTGCATCAATGCCAGATAAAAGACAGAGCTATAAGATATAGAACATCAGACAAGGCTTGTTGCCTTTTGAAAGTGTGAAATAAAATCCTTTTTGTTTTGTTTTGTTTTATGAGGAAACAACAGCTGTTTTCTGAAGCATCACGATTCAGTCAGTGTTCTTGAAGTTTTAGAAGTGATCCAACCAACAGAATGCCAGATTCAGAGCCGGCTTGACGTGATGTTCAATCACTTGTAATATTGTCCAAAAATATTGGATTTCTGATCAATCAATCATGCATGGATTAATTGGACACAGATGATTTACCTGGAATGGTTTCAAGTTAAGTTCTTTCCTTCTCTTACCTGAAACTATTTTTGAAAAGAAAGCTTTTGCCTTGAATGCTGAAGATGGGTGTTAATAGCTGATATAGTGAATGAGAGCTGTAAAAAGACCAATCTCATTTTCTAAGACTTTAGTCAAGACACCAAGCTCTAGGATGACATTGATCTTATAGGAACGTCAGTCAATTGTCAACAGCCATCGTATGTACATCCTGTGTATTAGGCACTGTGCTGACTACTGCTGATACAAAAAAAAAAAAAAAAAGCAAGCATTGGCTCCTTCTTTAAAGGAGCTCACATTCTAAAAGTAGAGAGGTTTATTTCTAAAAGTAGAGAAAAAAGTGCAAAAAAATATAGACAGTGCAAATAGAAGGTAATCACAGGGGGATGGAAAAGATAGTAAAGTACTAGGAGGATAGGGACTACTCACATGGTCTTTTAATGTTAAAGGGAAGGAGCAAAAACCCAGCAAAGACAAAGAATGAAGTCTCCCCTCCCATAGGACTTCTTTCTAGGTTTCTGGGTTGCTAACCAGAATTATTTAGGTTAACGATGCTTCACCTAAGGTTCATAAACATTTTTTTAAGCTTTATTTTGCTATAATTCATTTTCTTTTCAATTGAATGTGTTTTATTTTGTACATTTAAAGGCATTATTTTGAGAAAGGATTTAAGGCTTCACAAAGGATCCCATCACACACACACACACACACACACACACACACACACACGCACGCGCATGCGCGCGCGTGCCCTCAGTCCAATAGTGCACTGCAAGCAGCAATTGCTGGTGGGTTTGGGACTGTCTGCCCTCCACAGATTGAGAGATTGTTTTGTAGTCCTGTTCAAGGAGGATAATGCTTAGAGATGTCTGTTGCTCAGTCTCCTGCTCAGCGGAGGTTTGGAGGAAGGTTATCTCTGTTCAGGCAAGTTTTCTTCTTGAATGGACTTAAAGCAGGATCATTTGCCAAGTAGCCAGGGAACTAGTCTGTTCATACTATATTTTGACCTGCATAATATTTCAAGCATCTGTCCACTCTCAGTTAAATAGATGTCATGTTGTGGCCATCACTGCTTAGAATCAACTCCCTTGAAAGGTAAATTTTAGCAAGTGGGGGAAAAGATCAAGGTGACTGTACCTTTCCATGAAGATTTAAGTTTTTGAAATGGTTTCACAACCTTAATTTATTCTTTTTTATCTCAGCTCATAAGTTGCTTGGGGGATGGTAGGCTAGCACAATAGAGTGCAGAATTTCATATTCCTCACCTGTGAAATAGGAATAATGATGATGATGATATCTAGAATTTCCATATTACTTTATTAAGGTTTATAAAGCGTTTTACAAATATTATCCCATTTGATTCCTCATAAAAATCCTACTTGGCAGGTGCTCGTATTATTCCCATTTTAGAGATGATGAAAGGTCACACAGCTAATAGATGGATACAACATTTTGCCAGACAAATGATCCAGATCTGCAATTTTATTTGTCCCTTAAAGATGCAGAGCTCTTCTGCAACTTCTAGCTTCAGGGAGCTGCCTGAGGTACAATGAAATTTCTCTCTGTCTCTGTCTCTGTTTCTCTGTCTTTGTCTCTGTCTCTATCTGTCTCTCTCTCTGTATGTCTGCCTGTCTGTCTATCTATCTCTACACACACACACATACACATACACACACACACACACACACACACACACAGTATATATACTGTATACATATATATATATCTGACATGGGACTTTCCATTAGGTCTCTCTGACTCCAACGACAGCTCTTTAACTACTCTACTTTGAATAGCCAGAGATGTAAATTTGATATTACATGAGGGAGCAGGTCATCCTAAATCTATATTATTGAAAGCAGAGACATTTTGAAGGATGGAGTAAATGCAAATTCCTTTATAGAGTACAATCCAGTTTAGGACAAAATATAAACTCAATTAAAAATAAAATCCATAATGGAGAGTAATAAGATCTCATTTTCCCTCTCTTGCTCTGATTGCCATGTTTTACGATGCTGTAATGTTGGGTATGGCCCCATTCATTCCCTGCTCTGTCTTGAACTGCTGTTTTTCCTTTGGAACCCTTGGCTCTTGATCAGCCTTTTTATTTGCCATGGTGGATTCTGGTAATAATCATATCTCAATTCTCAGCCCCAGTTTGGCTTGTCCTAGTACTTCCTTCTTGTACTTAACTGTTTCCTGGAGTAGAACACTGTCACCTTGAAATTCTAGGTGCCATCCGTGCCTTTTAAGTATGCTTACACATTCTAGTCCTCCCCTCAATCCCCACCAGAAACAAGTTCATTGTACAGTCTAAAAAAATCCATACCAAAGATAAGGATATTGAAAAGCATTTGAGGTAATACTGTGAGAATTCTATGGCTTGTAAAAGCATTTTAGCAAGAAAAGAGGGTTGTAAAAATGCTTGATATGAGGAGAGACTTCCTTACTAGCTTGTCAACTCGAGTTCAAGAGAGCAAGCAGAGAATTTTAACTTTTTTTCTTGTTATTAAATCCTTTGGCAGACCAAGCAAGCCTGTGAACCTCTTCTCAGAAGCCATATTGTTGTTGTTGTTTTAAACCACATGAAGGAAAAGCTCGATTTTAGTTCAAAGTCAGTGAAAACAAAGGTGTCCTTTTCCCCCCATCCAAACTAATGGATCTCCTGAAATATATCCATGGAAACCTTAAGGGTCCATAACCCAAGGATAAGAAGTCTTCTTACTCTCAATATTTTTTTTTTCTTGACAGATCCAAAATAGAAGGAAATAAGCATTTATTAAATGAAAGAAGTTCTCTTTCCTGGAGGTTTCACAGACATATAACATAGCTCTGTAGATCTTGGGTTTGGTAAGCAGCCTAATACCTCTTCTAATTCATACTTTCCTGCAGAGATTCTCAAAGACTCAATTAAGTCTGGCAATGCATGTGTCAATCTCATTGTCAACATGGGCATCCCTGGAAAAATACTTCCAAGTTATCCACAGCATTCAAAATTTCTTCACTTGCTGTAACTGATAATTCCATGTATGCTTGTAATGTGCTGGTTGGTGTTAATTGTTGGACCAAAATTAGCAGAAGTGGAAAGAATGATCCACTCTCTGTTACATCTCAGCCTCTAAGGCTGCATTGAGTGAAAATTCAGTTTTAAGGAAAATTCACCCACCAAATCTCCCTCCACTTTTGAAGATAATCAATTTAATGTAAATGATCATTGTCAATTTGGTAGCTGACCTTTTTTTTTTTTATCATTGAAGGCATCTGACAATATCACTGAAAATTTCAGGTTAAAAACCATGGGAGAAATCACACAATCCTGCTTTACTCATTGGTGGTTGAGAAAACTCAAGAGGATCATTTATTATTCAGAACCCATGCATGCAAGCCATTATGGAACTAATGAACTTTTCCAGGCAGTCAAATTTTGCCAAAAGCCCTTCTGATCGATAGTAGCAAAGGTCTTGGTCAGATTGTGTATGGACTTCTGTATGGGACAGTGGCACGGGTGCAGCATCAACACATATGTTGTGTCCACATCAAGGAAAGCACTGTGCTCTATAATTGCAGTAGCTCAAAAGAAATGGAGGATGCACAAATTTAGAGACATGTGGACTCTCTGACTGTCCTGTGGTAAGGCCTTTTCGGTCCATGTTGGCTTGATCAGCTAAGGTTAGACACACCATACCTTGACTCCAACACAGTGATGTTATTTTGGCAGAAATGCACATTTCTCACAAAACAGAAATAAACACACCCTTCCTCCCTAACCCTTCATTTCTTGTGATTTACAAAGGCACCATAGGATTCATGTTTCTTTTGCCACCATTCTGCCCTCACACTTCCTTGCCTAGACTCCCACAACAGTGAGAGGTTGCCCACTTTTCATCTCACCTCAGCTTTTTCATCTATAAATTGAGCTGGAGAAGGAAATGACACCATTTTAGTGTCTTTACCAAGAAGATCTCAAATGGGCTTATGACGAATCATACACACTGAAAAATAACTGAACAACAGATAGGACCTTATTTAATTCACTCCAGTCTTCCTCCCTTCACGCCAAATTCACTCCTTTGGAAATAGTAGATACTTAACGAATGTTGGTTATATTTTTCTGCCTGATTGTCATATTTCTGCTGATCCCTGATTTGCCCTTGCATTCTCAGTTCCACCTACACTCTCAGTCTATTCAAACCATGCTGCTGACTCTGATGAATGTTCAGATACCCTCTTATTTCTGATTCTTATCTCACTCTATTGTTGCTTGCTACTGCTCTGACCTCTTTTGCTATTCAAAAAAGTCACTCCTTTTCCCTGACCTCTCTCAAAAGCAGACCGCTGGATTTTAGAGCTCTCTGCCCTCTCTGGTACTGTGTCTAAGGTAGTCAGCTTCTGGGCATCCTCTCAGAAGAATTATGGATACAACAGATTTCTGGTTTCAAGATTTTGGCTGAAAAGGGCTAGGAAAGCAGGATGGCAGCACCCCAAAAGAGAAGTACAGGTTTTTTGTTTTTTTATTTTTGGCTGAGGCAATTGGGGTTAAATTTCTTGCCCAGGGTCACAGAGCTAGGGAGTGTTAAGTGTCTGAGGCTAGATTTGAGCTCAGGTCCTCCTGATTTCAGGACTGGTACTCTGTCCTCTGTTCCACCTAGCTGCCCCAGTACACAGATTTTTTTTAAAAAATGTCTGATTTCAGGCCAAGAAAATATCAACTTTGAATATGTTTAGGGCTTAAAAATTTTCAATAAAATTTCCAGGCTAAACCACTATTATCAAATAATTACCAATATTATCTCATTAAAATCTCATAACCACCCTATGAGATAGGAAGGAGAATTTTGCCCATTCTCCCCATTTTACAGAAAAGGAAATTAAAGTTTCAAGAATTTAAGAAACTCCACAATAGTCAGAAAGCTAGTGAGTAACTGAGGCAAGATTAGAATCCAGATCTTCCTGTCTCCAAGCACAATACTTTGTTCATTCCGCTTTACCGTTTCTCAAACCAGAGTCAATAAACATTTGTAATTAGCCTACTATGTGCCAGGCACTGTGCTAAGACATAGAAATATAAAGAGTCAAAAGTCTCTGCTCTCAAGAGGCCCACAAACCAAACCCAAAGAATGAACAAACAACAATCTTAGACTAAGAAGTATGAAACTCCAGGAAAGGGGGAAGGAATCACTAAATAAGAGCAGCTGTGAGATCTACTCATTGGCAGGTAGTACTTTATGATGAAAAGAGTATTGGCTCCTAGTCAGGGAAAGTAAAGTCAAATCCCATTTCTGACATCTATAACCTGGGAGACCTTGCCAAGGTCTCATGTGTAGAAAGTAGGGTTAGCCTAGATGGCTTTTGCATTCCCTTCCAACTCTAAATCAAAGCCGCTCTGATTGCCTTCATTAAGCTTCAAAAAGCTTTTCTAAGTCTTTACAAAGAGTTCTGCATATGGAGTTGAGGGAAAGGAAGAGAGTGGGAAGAAGAAGGGGGGATTGGAGATATTGTAGCTGAGACTGGTTGGTGAATGCTCTTTTTGAGTCTCCAGTTGGGAATATTTTCCTAATTTGGTAAACCTCGTTCCTCCTGCATTCATTCTGTAAGCCATTATATATGGGCATAGGGGTGGGCAGAAGAAGGGCTTCCGGCATCTTTCTCCATGAAATCATCCTTAGTTATCAGTCTTAGATGATTTAATTTCAGCTGGGATTTGGATTGTATAGTCAACAAGGATGCTGATCTACAAACCCATCAGGATCTCACCCATTTTAGGACAAAAATAGCAACATAGTGGTGTGGATGCTGTGGAAGCCCTTTGCCCAATGGCTGATTTGAGAGCTGGGGAGAAGTCTTAACATTTATTTGTATTTCCCCTGGTTAAATAGTCTTCATGGGCCAACAAGAGGCAAATTAGGCTAGATGAGCTTTTTGATAAGGTGGTTTAATTAACTTTTATTTGTGCTCTCCACCGAAACTGCTCAGGCAGACTGGGCTCTTTATCCTTTGGGTTCCACAGAAGGCATTCTTCTGAGAAGGTTTTAATCATTTCCATGCAAAGTGGCCAAAGACTAAAAATCATTTTTCCTCTTTTATGCTGGAATAAAAAATGAAAAATCAGCCACAAACAAGCTTATGTTTAAAGCCACCTTCATATCTTCCTAGCATCTCTCATTGGTCACGAGGCAGAGCATGCATGAATGAGTTAGAAGGAGGATAAGAAAGTCATCAAAGAACCCACAAAAATGCTTTTAGCAGCCCTTTTGTTTAATGTAAGGAACCAGAAACTGAGTGGATATCCGTCAGTTGGGGAATGGCTAAACAAGTTATGGTATATAAATGTTATAGAATATTATTGTTGTATACAAAATGATAAGCAAGCTGATTTCAGAAAAGCTTGGAGACTTACGGGAACTGATGAAGTGAAGTGAGTAGAATCAAAAGAACATTGTACACATCAACAACAAGATTGTGTGATGGTCACTTTTAACAGACTTGGCTCTTTTCAATAAAGAGGTGATCCCAATAGACTTGTGATGGAGAGACCCATCCGCATCCAGAGAGAAAATTATGGGGACTGAATGTGAATGACAAAACAGTATTTTCACCCTTTTTTGTTATTTGCTTGTTTGTTTTTTCTCTACTTTTCCCCTTTTTGATCTGATTTTTCTTGTACAACACGATAAATGTGGAAATATTTTTACAGGTTTATGTTTAACCTATATTAACATTACTCACCGTCTAGGTGGAATGGGAGGGAGAAAAATTTGGAATATGGTTTTGCAAGGATAGATGTTGAAAAATATCTTTTCATTGCATGTATTTTGAAAAAAAAAGCTATTACAAAAAAAGAAATTCTCCAATTGCCCGTGAATAGTTTCCAAAAGAACCTTAGAAAATGTACCAGACTACATGCTGTTAGTACCTGAATATGTATTAGATCTTGTGCACACATACGCATATTAAATTAATCATGAGAGGTACATGATGTGGTACATTGGAAAGAGAACTATCCTTGGGGTCAGGGAGACCTGACTTCAGGTTTTCCCTTTTACCTACTGGCTTCATGACCCCAGGCAAATCACTGACTTTTTCAAAGCTCCCAAAAAACTCTCTAAAATTTTAAGTTGTAGAGTAGTAAGAGTTAGATCTGAATCAGTGGAGGAGTTGCCATACTGGGAGAGCTATATGTTGAAGAAATTATAGGCTCCAGTTCTCCTTTTCATGAAAATCAAACCAAAAATTGAAACATGTTATGTGTGTCAAGATATTATCTAATAATTTCATGTAATGTTTAAAAAGTTTATGATTTCATTGATGTGGATACTACCCTGTCCCCATCAAAGCAAGTTAATTACCACCTGTCTATCCCTCTTGATTCTGTCAAACTAGTAGGGATGCTAGCCCTCAATTACCTTGCATTTACTTGGCCAATATCCTGATTAGATTTTGTGTGTGGATGTTCTTTCCTGTGATCTAAAGTAAGATCTCTGAGGGATCATATTGTATCCTTTGTGTCTTTGTATTACCACAACCTAAAACAGTATCAGGCACACATGGTGCCAGGAATAGAGACTGGATTTAGGATTTCATTGAGGATCCAGTGAGAAACTTTCCCTTTTAATGCTGAACGAGATAAAGTGAGATCTTTCAAGACAGTTGTGAAAATCGAGTAAGGCTTCATCTATTTCAAAGTTTGAGTAGGCCTGAAGGACTTAAGTATTAAGTCAAGGGCATACTTAAAGTGTCTCCTCCCTGCTATTTTTCTAAGGACATACTTAAAGTTTCCTCCCTGTTATCCCCCAAGGGCATACTTAAGTCTCCTTCTTGTTATCCTCCCTATTTCAGCCAAATATGGGCACCTATGTACTTATTGGTCAAGTTCAATTTCTTGAATAGTTCCCGCGTTTAGAATGTAAGATCCTCAGCCAATAAGGATGAGGGTCAGTGGTGGGAGGGGAATTTGCGTTAGGGATTAAAAGCGTTGACCTTGCTCCCTACGGTGCCTCCTCCCTTCCATTGTCTGCTGGATGAGTGGGACCCCCATTCTCGAGAATGTAAATAAACTTTGCTTTGATTCTAGAGATCTATCCAGTTGTTTTATTAATGGTTTCTGACCCACACAATGCCAGTTGGCACTATCTCTGCAACCGAGAATCTTAATTACCCTGAGTATTGAGAAATGACTTTTTCAGGAGGAGACAATCATTGTGTCTTAGAGACAATACTTGAACCCAGGTCTTTTGGGCTATAAAACTAGTTCTCTTTTTTTACTATGCCACAGTCCACTTCTCCAGTTACAGAGTAGGTACTTAGCCTACCCAAATGATCATATCCTTAAATAATCAAAGGTCATTTCCATACTCTGATCTGAAAGCAAAGTAAAATTTTAGTAGATGATCTCTAAATCCATGAGTTGTGATTATATCTATGGTTTCAATTGTCAAAAATGGTAAGGGTATCTTATTTTCATCTTATTTTCAGGGGGGTTATTCCTTGGAAATGGTGATAGGAAGAAGTTCAGTATTTTACTTTTGAGAAAAGACTTCCTTTGCTTTATTTGAGATCAGTTCTTCTCAGTAACTCCAATTTCTAGTGCTAGGATCAGTTCAAGCCAATTATCAAATTTCTTCCCATTCTTCATAGATAAAAAAAGAGAGCTGAAGCCCTATTCAGAGATTTGTACTCTCACAAGAGCATTAAGGGGGGAAAAAGTCATGCAGATCCTTACTTTTGGTCAATCTTCTCTAAAGATGAAAGATAAATAAAAGATTATGCACATTGAAGGCTCCTGGAATCCTACCCTCTACCCTAACCCCTACTTATCCAATTATTTGGTATTTGCTTTGTATATATAAAACACACCCTGTGGGGCTTTTTCTTTTATCTTCATTCCTATTTGTAGTTTTGGATCTTTAGAGAGTAAGTTGACTACTTTCACCCTCAGAATTCTAAGGGCAATCCTGAAGGGGCTGCATTTTGAGTATTCTTGAGCCCTCATTGGTGTGTTTTATTTTGACAATTGGCTAGTGAGAAAATTAAGTTTTAAGGAAGGTATAGAAAAAACAAGTCACCAACCCTCCTCCCCCCCTCAAATTAGAGCATATGCTCCCCTTGGAAATACAAAGTTCCTGGAGGAATGAGCTCAAAATTTAAGAAAATTGCAATGAAGACACAAAACATGTGACAAAGGGATACTTTATATTTCCTGGTAATTGGGAATCCTTTTCTCCCCCCCCCCCCCCCCCTTTTTTTTTTTTGAATACTCATTAAGTGTCTCTTAGGCTTTGGATCTCTGCAAAACTCTGAGGATAAGTTTTCTTTTAGTCGTTTCATTTCAACATAAGGACCCATGCTCCCCAAATTTGCTTGGGGGGAGGGGCAACCAGAGAGAATGTCTAGAGTCAACAGGTGGACTGTCTTATTCATGAAATAGCCAGGAAGCCATTATCACTTAGATCAGCAGTATAATTAAAGTATAAGAAGAGTGAAAAAGTGAGGGGGGTTAAGTTATAAATAATCTTGAATACCATTAGAGTATTTTGTATTTGCTCTTGAAGGCAATAGGGAGCCATTAGAGTTCATTGAGTAGCGGAGTGGCAAGACTGGACCTGTGTTTTAGTCAAATCACTTTAATGGCCATGTGGAAAGTGAGTTGGAACAGAGAGACTTGAGGCAGGCTGACTTACCAGCAGGTCATACATATCATTTAGATGTTGGGTGATGGGTTTATACTAATGTCAGAGGAGAGAAGAGGTATGTTTAATAAATGCTGCAAAGGTGAAACATGCAAGTCTTGGAAACAGCTTGGATATGGAGGTGGAGTTGGGTGAGAGACTTCAGGATGACTATAAATTTGGGAGTCTGAGGGATGGGGAGAATGGTGCTGCGCTCATAATAATAGGGAAGGCAGGAGAGCAGAGATTGGGGAATGATAATGACTTCTGTTTTAGATATATCAAATTTAAGATGTTTACTGGACATCCAGCTTGAGATGTCCAATAGGCAGTTGGAGATATAAGATTAGAGATCAGCAGAATGCTTGGGATGAAAAAGGTGGATTTAAGTATTATTCAGCATAGAGATAGTAATTAAACTGATGGGATCACCAAGTGAACTGGCATAGAAAAAGAAAAAAAAGAAAAAGAAAAAAAAGAGGGTCCCCTCAAGAATTCTGAATGCTTCTTATAGGACATTTTCTGGAGGAGGATACAGTTTTAAAATGTTACATTAATGAAAAGTTATTATTACTAACTTACTTGAGACAATGTCACAGTATCAGAAACAGGCTAACATGGGGTTTTATCAGTTATTATTAACTGTGTCTAGGGAGAGAAGGATTTAAAGAGAAGAACTTTGTCTATATAGCCTAGGTAGGCATGCAATTGTGTATTCAGACTCTTCCACCTCAATATCTTTACTCAATTCTTGGTGTCTATAATTGTCTGGTAGGAATGACTTCTACAGTGTGCACTCTGTGAACTTAACTAGTTCTTTCATGTGCATCAGTCACAGCTTTACAAAAGTATAACTGCTGAAGAATGTAAAAGACTAATTTTAAAAAACTGACTTGCCTGGTAAAACAAAATCAAAAGAACAAAACATGAAATCTATCACTGCAAAAACAGATGAGCTAGGAAATCGATCCAAGAATTATTGGACTATGGGAAAGCAAGAATAAATTTTTTAAAAAAAAAAAAGAGCCTGGACTTCAAATTTCAAGTAATTATTAAAAAAGACTCTTCTGATATTCTAGAATTAGAGAGCAAGGTAGAAATTGAAAGAATCCACTGATCACCAGCTCTCGGGTCAAGGAGAAAATGCTACAAGCAGCCAGAAAGAAACAATTCAAATATGGAGTCACAGTCAGAATTATAAAAGTTTTAGCAGCCTCTATATAAAAGAACCAGATAGAATATGATAATTTGGAAATGAAGGAGCTTGTATTATAACCAAGAAGCACTTACTCAGCTAAACAGAGTATAATCCTTCAAGGGAAAAATAAATATTTAATGAAATGTAGAGTTTTTTTTTTAAGTATTCCTAATGAAATGACCAGAGTTGGATAAAAAAAAAAAAATCTTCAAATACAAGATTTAAGAAAAATATACAAAGTTAAAAAAAAGAGAGAAAACATAAGAAATTCAACAAGGTTAAACTACTTATAGTCTTACATGTCATGATGATGCTTGTAACTCTTAAGAACTTTATCAGTATTAGGAAAATTAGAAGTCTACATATACAGAAAATGCTTATATGAGATGACTATGATGGGATGACATACATCCTCCCCCCCCCCCCAAAAAAAAAAAAGAATGCATTGGGGAAAAAAGGAATGGGGAGAAAGCATGAGGTAAATTATCTCATATAAAAGAAGTGTGAAAGATTTATGAAGATGGAAGAGCAAATGCAAGTATAGGCAATGCTTGAAACTTACTCTCATCAAAATTGACTAAAAGGAAATACACACTCAGTTGACTATAGAAACTTTTTTTTTTTTTTACCTTATACAAGTATAAAAAGGAACAGAGATAAGAGAAGGGATGAGGGGAACTGATAGAAAGAAGGGATGATTAGAGGAGGTGATGTTCAAGGGTGAACCACATACATGGAATTCAGTGGAATCTCAAGTGAGCATGGAACAATATTAAGATATTCTAGGATAGTTCAAAAAATAAATTAAAGCCTTTGGGATAGTTAGAAGGAAGTTAATTTCTGAATCTAATCCCTGACTAGCTGAAATAGCTAACAAAATTGATTTTCTACAAAAATGAGACCAAAACTAAAACAAAATGAATATTAGAATGAAGGAAATGATTTAAGAAAACTGTCCAGAACTTAGCAATTCAGAAGGTAAAGCAGCAATTGAAAGAATCTATGACTTATCTCCGGGGGAAAATGATAAAACAAGACAAAACAACAGCAAACAAAAAAGCCCATGCTTTAAATCCCAAAATATATAGTGTTCAATTTAACAATGACCAAAAATAAATCTGCAAGCAGCCAGGAGAAAGACATTTAAATATAGAGGAAAACAATTCAAATAACAAGGATATTTTGTGGCTACAAAAAATCACAGAAAGGAATGAATGATATATTTTGAAAAGCAAAAAGATCAAAATAGATCTTAATCCCTACCCACACATATTATATATATATGCATATATATATATATATATACACACACACACATAAACACAAATATATATATATATATTCATATACATATATACAGGGTAAAGATAAAAGGCTGCAGCATTATGGGAAAAGTAATAGAAACACAAATAGAGAAAATAGCATACAACTTTATAATTTTAAATGTGAATATGATGAGGTTTAGATTTAGGGAACCAAAATGAGATTAGGGTTTCTGGTGTTCAGGGAGTTAAATGATAAGATCTAGTTGCAGGTTCACGGTTCAGGGAACCAAATGGAGAAGTTTGACTCCCCTGCACCCCCTTGGGATTCAGTGCAAGGGTAGGAAGTTTTGGGAACTCCCTTCTGGTGGCACAAAGGTTCTCTATAAAGGAATTTACAGACCCCAAAACCTAGATTGATAAAAGGGTTTATTATGGGAATTGGAAGTAAGGTTAGCAATCCTGACAGAGAGGTATAGGGAAGTAGGTGAGGATAAGGAGAGGATTGTACTGGAAAAGAATATTATTCCAGTGGGCAGATCTATAGAAAATGAAGTTTTGCACTGAGAATTCAGTTCTCAGTGGACAGAAAATCCTGGCACCTGAGTAAGCCACTGAAGTCCATCTGCAAAGACCTTAGTTGATGGAAGCTCATTATATTGGTTGTCTTGTTGGGGGTTGGGAAACCTCAGCAGATCATCAGAATGGGGGCTGGGACAAGGGAAGCAGATCAGAACCAGTGGGGGACAAGCTCAGATCTCCTATTGGAATTCAAAGGGATGCTTTTGACCAGGATTTGTGAATCAAAGGCCCTGGCACCCTGGACTGATATGCATCAGCCAGGAGGGGCTGGGAATTTGAAAAAAAAAAATCACAGATCAATCTGAAAGGAATCACAAATCAATAGGAAATAAAGTTTCTTAAAAGGACCACAACCCACTTCAAATATATTAAATGATCCAATGAAAAAGAGAATGACAGATTGGTTAGGAAACAAAAGCTGCCATGTAATTTACAGAATCACATCTGAAAAAAAGAAAAGATACAAGGATTGTGAATGAGAAACTGGCAGAAAATTTACTTTGCATTAGGTGAATCCAAAAAAGCAAAATGCTATCACAGGAAGCAAAAAACAAATGATCAAATATAAAAAGAGATAAACAAGAAAATTGTATTATGTTGAAAGGAACCAGAGAAAACAAACAAATATCAATATTAAATATGTATGTTAGAAATAGGATAACATCTAAATTCATAATGCAAAAGTTAACTCAATTGAAAAAAGACATTATAAAAGTTGTAACTCAGAGCTACAAAAATCTAACAAAAAGGTCTTTCTTAAAGGAAACATATAGAATCGAACATGTTAATAAAATTAGAACTAAAAGATTTATAGTATCTCCTAAATGAGCCCGCTTCTAAATATACATATCTTTCAATACCACACATTACTTTAAAAAAGATTTTTATTTTCAAAACATATGATTAGTTTTCAACATTTACCCTTGCAAAGCTTTGTGTTCCAATTTTTTTTCCTCTTTCTTTCCCCATCCCCTCCCCTAGATGACAAGTAATCCAATATATATTAAGCATGTGCAATTCTTCTATACATATTTCCACAATTATGCTGCACAAGAAAAATCAGATCAAAATAGGAAAAAAATGAGAAAGGAAAAAAGCAAGCAAACAACAAAAAAAGTAAAAATACTATGTTGTGATTTACATTCAGTCCTCACAGTCATCTCATTGGAATTGGTCTGAATCATCTCACTCTTGAAAAGATCCACGTCCATTAAAATTAATCATAATCTCGTCTACAAATTAGTAAAACCATAATTCAAGTCCTCATGTATTGTATTTACTGATTTCTGAGATGTAAATGTTTACACTGAAATTGTAGCAATTGGCTTTGATAGGTCGTATGAGCTTGCTCCAATGTATCATTGTGTATAAGATAAAAACCACTGGTTTGATTAGCTATTTTGAAATGATGAGTTGGATTATAAATAAAAGGCATAATTATCCAGAGGACAAAGAGCTAGCCTTGGAATTGGGAAGTTCTAAATTTTATTCTGACTGTCTGATTCTAGGCAAGTCTCAGGACTTTGGTCAGTTTTTTTGGATGATGATGAACAGCACCAGCAGAGAAGGTAACAGTCTGCTGGTAGAGTTTCCTCATTGTAAGTTCTCTATACTAATAAAATCAAAGATTCAGTCCAAAAATAAGTAAATGATTAGAGTTTATTTTTTTTAATTACTACAAGAGATGAGATGAGATAGTACCTTTGATTACCATACTCTGCCTATTGTATTCCTGTCTATAGACCTTCCCTTCTCAACTTATCTCTTCAGCTATTGTGATACCAGAGCCACCTGCCAGTGACTGCTGGAGGTCTAACTCAGAACTGTAGAATAGATCTCTTCATGTGAGATGATGATGATGATGATGATGATGATGATGATGATGATGATGATGATGATGATGATGATGATGATGATACAAGGAGACTGAGAGGCAATTACATTCTCGGACCTCTCTCCTCTTCCCTCTTGCTTCCAATTTATTTCATTCCCAATCCACAAGGAACATCTGTGAAGGCTACTTTGCAACGCCTTCAAGTTTATGATTCACAGCTGTGGAGGCTCTTGGAGAATTGATCTGCCCCTTCACCTAGCCATGGTCCTTAACAAGCTATATTATTTAAATGTCTCAGAACCCAGGGTCATAGAGCAAAGTAAGAAGAGTCTTCAGAGACCCTCTGTGTCCAATCCCTGAATGATGAGGAAACTGAGTTCCAATGAATGTAAGTGGATTATCCAGCATCGTAAAGGTCATGTGACAATTTGTATTTTATTCAGTTCCGGGGACATTTTGCTTCATCATTTACCTCTAATGGATGAACTTCCAAACATCTGTTTGAACATAGCACTAATGATTATTTTAAAATAAGTTTTATGAGTTTTTTGTTGCTTATATCGTTATATTATCCATGTATTCTTCTGCCACCCTCTTCCAGGGAGACATCTTTTGTAACAGTAGTAATTTTTTTTTTTAATGAGAAAACAGCAAGGTGAGCACAACTAATAAATACATTGAAAAAATCTCAAAATGATGTGCAAATTTGTAAGATTTAGTGGATCCCGTATCTCCACAAAAAAATAGGTTGAAGATGGCTTTTAATATCTCATTTGAGTACTTTTTGATCTTTAAAATTTTGTTACATTTACTCAATTCTTTTCTATATTGTTGCTGTTTCCATTTATTTTGTTGTAACTGCTCTACCAGATTTCAGCTTTCACCTATATATTTTTGCATACATGTAGGAAAAAAAAAGTCTCTCATTGGGTGGTGTGTTGCCATTCTGTTGCTATTACTGCCCTTGTTTTTTGGTTTTCGGTTTTTGTTTTCCTTCAGACATTCTTCTTGAATTTCTTTTAATTGGAATTATTCTAGAAGTAAATATTCTTTCAATAGTGATTCCCCCCCCCTAAAATGTTTCAAGTTCCTTTTTGTAATTGAACATCAATCTTTTATTTTATATAGCTGAGCTCATATTTGCAGGGTAGATCATCCCTGGCTTCAACCTGAATTCTAGTGCTCTTCAGAAGATGTTACTACATTCTCTCCATCTTTTCCTAATGAGTGTGGAATAGTCATGTGCTATTTGAATATCCTTTCTTTTTTTTTGGATTTGAAGGTCTTTCTTTTCTGATGGCTTATGGACCTTATAGTTTCTGAATAGCATTATTAAACTTAACCACTACATGTCTTGACCTTTATAGCCTTGAGTTCACACATGCATTGTCAGAAGTAGCTTTTTTTTTTTTTTTTTGGAGGTTCCAAAGGAAAGCATGGGAAAAAAAGAGATATTAGACTATCAAAGTGAAGATCTAGAGAATTGTTGTACTGACTTCATTGTTGTTTGCCTGTGAAACCTGGATAGTCTACTAGCACAATGCCAGAAAATTGAACCACTTTCATTTGAATTGTCTTAGGAAGGTTCTGAAAATCACTCAGCCAGATAAGGTACTGGATCCAGGTTCTGTCTTGAGTTGAACTGTCAAACATTCAAACCTTACTGCAGAGGATACAACTCTATTGGGATGATGATGTTTGAATGCCAAACATGTGTTTGTTTAAAAGACTATTTTAGGGAGAACTCATGCGAAACAGGCAATTGCAAGGAGGTCAGAAGAAGTGATCTCACTAAAGAATTTGGAATTAAGTGTGATTCATGGGAGACATTGTAAAGGACTAGTCAATATGGTATGCTTGTATCAAAGAAGATGTTGTACTCTGAGTAAAGCAGAATTGCTCAAAAGAAACATGAGATGTACAAATTTAGAAACCTCTCTTGACAGTTTTCAGATGAAAAAATTAAAGCCATTTCTAGCCATATGAAAAAATCACTATTGATTAGAGAAATGCAAATTAAGACAACACCAAGGTACCACTACATGCCTCTAAGAATGGCTGAGATGACAGGAAAAAAAAAGATAGTAATAAATGCTGGAGGGATCTGGGAAGACTAGGACAATAATATATTATTAGTGGAGTGAACTGATCCAAGTATTCTGGAACTATGCCCATTTGGCTCTCAAACTGTACATACCCTTTGATCTAGCAGTGTCTCTACTGAACCTGTATCTCAAAGAGATCATAAAGAAAGGGAAAAGGACCCACATGTGCAAAAATGTTTGTAGCAGCCCTTTTTGTAGTAGCAAGGAACTGGAAACTGAATGGTTGCCCATTAGTTGGAGAATGGCTGAATAAGTTATGGTATATTACAATTATGGAATATTATTGTTTTGTAAAAAATGATCTCCAGGATGATTTCAGAGGGGCCTGGAGAGACTTACATGAACTGATGATGAGTGAAGTGAGTAGAACCAAGAGATCATTGTACATGGCAACAAGAAGACTATATGATGATCAATTCTGATGGACATGGCTCTTTTCAACAATGAAGTGATTCAGGACAATTCCAATAGACTTGTGATGGAGAGGGCCATCTGCACCCAGAGAAAGGCCTATGGGAACTGAATGTGGATCATAATATAGTATTTTTACCTTTTTGTGGTGGTTATTGTTTGCTTGTTTTTTTTTCCCTATTTTCCCTTTTTGACCTCATTTTTCTTGTGTAGCACAATAAATGTGAAAATATGTATAGAAAATTACATATGTTTAACCTATATTGGATTACTTGCTGTCTAGGTGAGGAAGGAAGAAAGAAGGGAGGAAGAAAAATATAAAACACAAGGTTTTGCAAGAGTGAATGTTGAAAACTATCTTTGCATATATTTTGAAAAATAAAAAGGCATTAAAAATAAAACAAATTTTTCTATGAATCAAAAAAAAAAAAAGAAAAAGAAAAGAAAAGAAACATTTTCACTCCAGATGTTCCTGTGGATTATTTGTGCCCAATCTGTGGTAGAGCCTTCTGAGTCCCTTTTGGTCCAATGAATAATAGTAGGACACAATGTACCTTGACTCCAGTATCATGATATCATTTTAATTTCCTTTAAGTATGAAGGACAAGTGATAACAATGCATATATATCTATACACAAATGTTTGTGAATGTAGCAATGATGTCTTGGTGATATAAGATCACATATGATAAACTTAGGTCTGAAGGAATTTTAGGGGTTACTTAAAGCAATTACTTAATTTTATAGGTAGGGAAACTGAGGCTCCAGTTATATAGTGTCTTATCCAGTGTGGTCCAGGATAGTACAACCAAGATTCACAACTCAGCCTTCTCAATTCTAAATTCAGTGCTCGTTTCATTATATCAATATACCATATATATAGGTACATGTATATGTTTTGAGCCAAGCAATTTGTATTTATACACATATAAACATACGTGTGTGTGTGTGCACATGTGCAAACTGCTTCCAAGTTCTCTCATATGAAATAACATCTACTTGTTTCCCTCTAATCAAATGAGATGTTTGCAAAATACTTAGGAAAGTATCCAGCACATCACAGGTGCTTGATAAATGCTTGTCCCCTTCTCTTCCTCTTTGCTTTCTACTTAATTATCTATCTGTTTTTGCCTGTCCTTGATAGTGTTAGAGGAACCCAATGGACCAACCATCTCAAAGTATATATGCTTGAGACAATAAGCAATTTTCATCCATTTCTTTTTCTTTTTTTTTTTTATAATAACTTTTTATTGATAGAACTCATGCCAGGGTAATTTTTTACAACATTATCCCTTGCATTCACTTCTGTTCCGATTTTTCCCTCCCTCCTTTCACCCCCTCCCCGAGATGGCAAGCAATCCTTTACATGTTGAATAGGTTACAGTATATCCTGGATACAATATGCATGTGCAGAACCGAACAGTTTTCCTGTTGCACAGGGAGAATTGAATTCAGAAGGTATAAATAATACGGGAAGAAAAACAAAAATGCAGGCAGTTTATATTCATCTCCCAATGTTCTTTCTTTGGGTGTAGCTGCTTCTGCCCATCTTTGATCAATTGAAACTGAATTAGCTCTCTTTATCGAAGAGATCCACTTCCATCAGAATACATCCTCAAACAGTATCATTATTGAGGTATATAATTATCTCCTGGTTCTGCTCATTTCACTTAGCATCAGTTCATGTAAGTCTCGCCAGTCCTCTCTGTATTCATCCTGTTGGTCATTCCTTACAGAACAATAATATTCCATAACGTTCATATGCCACAATTTACTCAGCCATTCTCCAACGGATGGGCATCCATTCATTTTCCAGCTTTTAGCTACTACAAACAGGGCTGCCACAAACATTTTGGCACATACAGGTCCCTTTCCCTTCTTTAGTATCTCTTTGGGGTATAAGCCCAGTAGAAACACTGCTGGATCAAAGGGTATGCAGAGTTTGATAACTTTTTGAGCATAGCTCCAAATTGCTCTCCAGAATGGCCGGATGTGTTCAGAATTCCACCAACAATGTATCAGTGTCCCTGTTTTCCCACATCCCCTCCAACATTCCACATTATCTTTCCCTGCCACTCTAGCCAATCTGACAGGTGTGTAGTGGTATCTCAGAGTTGTCTTAATTGCATTTCTCTGATTAATAATGATTTGGAGCACATTTTTATATGTCTATAAATAGTTTCAATTTCTTCATCTGAGAATTGTCTGTTCATATCCTTTGACCATTTATCAATTGGAGAATGCATCCATTTATTTTTCAATCCTATCTCTTTGGACTTATTATGTAGGGCTTCTTTTGGAGATTTGATTGCACTGTGGGACATGATTCAATTAGTAAATGGCTTCTGCAAATTGGCGAATGCAGTGGACCTTACCATTTCTAGGGACTGCAACTTACATTTAAACCTAACCCAGGACAGAATGAACACATTTGATAGATCAACATTTCCATTTTAAGACTCAAAGGACATGTTAAAGATGTCAAATATTTTTCGGGGGATAATTATCAAAAATAAGTATAATGAGATTTTATATTCTCTGTAGTTTTCTGTCAACTTTGTGATTCTAATTATGTGATCTGTTGAGGGAAATCGTTTGACAAAATCTGCTTGCTTTCTTCTAGTCTCATCAAAGCATATACTCTCTGCAGAAGTTCTTAACCTCTGGTCGAAGACTTTTTTTTTTTATAACTATATTTCAATATAATTGATTTCCTTTGTGATCCTATACATTTTTATTTTATTATTTTTAAAAAAAACATTACCCCCAAAAGTATCTATATATTTTACTGGACTGTCAAAGAGACTTATGGTTTTAAAATGTTTGGAACTTTTCTCTATAAGCATGTAGTTCTTTTTTTTTTTATTAAAAGTTTTTATTTTCAAAACATATGCATGGACAATTTTCAACATTGACTCTTGCAAAACCTTGTATTGCAATTTTTTCCCTCCTTTCCCCCACTCCCTCCCCTAGATGGCAAGTAAATCCAGTATATGTTAAACATATGTAATTCTTCTATACATATTTCCATAAATATCATGTTACATGTGAAAAATCAGATCAAAAAGGAATAAAAGGAGAAAGAAAACAAAATGCAAGCAAACATTTCTGTCCTGCTTTCTAGAGCCCCCAAGTTGGGCTGACAAAATATACCATTGCTTTCTAGAGCCCCCACACCGGGGTGATTAAAATGTCCCTAGTGGAGAAGTGATGAGGCAGGACTCCTGAGGATGGTGGGAAAATGGAGTCCATTTATTTCAAGGACTTTCTCCTTTATATAATGTAACAAAACCAACACTGTGCATGTAGGATCACAAACAACTTGCTATTGTACATAGTTTGCCACCTGCTATCATTCTGCTTCAATCTCAACACAGGTTGTCACTGCTCCCTGATTTCTCAGGAAGGTCGAGAACCCTTAGGGGAGATGGGGAGCTGAACCAAATATTATTAGCAAGTTCTCTCTGGGCTGAAGGGTCTTATAGCTTGACTCCATTGACTGTGACCCTCTACACAAACAACTACAAAAAAGATGAAAATACTATGTTATGATCCACATTCAGTTCCCACAGTCCTCTCTCTGGGTGTAGATGGTTTTCTCCATCACAAGTCTATTGGAATTGGCCTGAATCACCTCATTGTTGAGAAAGAGCCACGTCCATCAGAATTGACCATCATATAATCTTGTTGCCATGGACAGTGATCTCCTGATTCTGCTCACTTCACTCAGCATCAGTTCATGCAAGTTTCTCCAAGCCGCTCTGAAATCATCCTGTTGATCATTTCATATACCATAACTTATTCAGCCATTCTCCAACTGATGGGCATCCACTCAGTTTCCAGTTCTTGCCACATGTAGTTCCTTTTCATAAGTTTATGACTATAGACTTTTGGTAAGTATGTCATTATGTCTATTTTAACATAGTATATTTCTACTCCTTTGTGTCATTCTTTCCCTGAGATTTACAGGAAACATTATAACCAATGTTTAAAAAAAAATTGTCATCTCTTGCAGAAATTTTCTATCAATGCTTTAGTTGATCTAGCCATTTGATCTGACTTTGTGTTCTTAAATGCCCCTTCTGCTTCTTGCTGTTTTCCATTTAAGATATAGTAAATCTGTCTGTATTGATGCAGAAGACAGACTCTAGAATTGTTGAACAGTTTATTCCATTTTACATCTTGTTGCCATGCTGCCAGTCTCAACTTTTATCCTTTTTGGGATTATATGGCATAACTGACTTCCCCTTCCGGTGTCCTGCAGAATTCCTTTTATCCTTACTTCTTTTTGCTTTGTCATGAGATGATAACCACAGATAGTCATTTGCCATCTTCCTTGGTGGTTTTTTCACCCCAAATGATCTTATATTCCTACCTATTGGTGCCTTAAATTCTTTGTCTCACTGCTGTCAAAGAGATCAGTGTTTTTGAGTGAGCTGGCTTGTGGACTTACATTCTCATTATGCTGATTACTTTATATCACTTAAAATTTACTAGAAACATTAATTATAATCAGAATTGATGTCTTCATCTATTTTTCTCTATTCCTTAGCATCAAAACCTTGGCTAATAGTCCATGTGGAAGCAGTAGTTACTGTATTTATTATCTTACCACCCAATTGCTAAGGGACTTAAAAATTAATATTATTAATATTACCATTGCTGTTATTGTGGATAATCACTGGCTTCCCCAAAGAAAATATAACTGAGTAGGAAAAAGCAATTTATTGTGACTCAGATAAAAGAGAAAAATAATAGATTCTTGCTCTTGAGATACTGCAAGTAGGAATACATTTATTCTGAAATTTCAGGTTGAAGAATGAAATAAATTAACTTTGAATTCAGATTATGGAAAATGTCTAATTGTAGTGCTAATCAGGACTCAAACTAGTTTAGAATCCAATTCTCCTCTTCCTCATTTTTCCAAAGTTTGTAATCCCCAAATTCAAACTTCTCAAAATCGAGGTTTCTTGACTTTTCATGTGTACTACGTTTGACCTGCCTTGGCAGAGTAATGAAGCACTTGGACCCCTTCTTCTGAATCTTGTTTTTAAAGGAATATAATTCATAATATGTCAAAATATAATTTGGAATATAATTCAAAATATAATACATAGGATTACAAAGTTATAGTTATTAAAATATCTATAAAAGTTCATGGCCCTACACTA